>NC_053391.1:267798202-267872224 GCF_905171765.1 Bufo bufo
TAGTCACGATGAGGGGGCAATTCCTGAGCCCCACCCTCCGCAAACACGTCCGAAAAATCTGAGAGATACTGAGGCAAGGAAATAGATGTGACAAGACAATTATCCGAACAAAACTTGCTCCAACCAATGATTTGTCTCGCCTGCCAGTCTATAATTGGGTTATGTTTAGACAACCATGGCAACCCCAAAACTATTGGAGCTGGCAAATCCTTCATGACGAAACAGGAAATGATCTCAGCATGTGAATCACCCACCCTTAAATGAATATCATGAACAACGTGAGTAAGGATCCCTTGAGAAAGAGGGGAAGAGGGGAAGAATCAATGGCAAAAACACGAATCTCGTTCTCTAACGTGCAAATACTTAGTCCCAAACCCTCAAGAAACAGAAAGTCAATTAAATTTACCCCAGCACCACAATCAAGAAAAACATCCACAAACACATTTCGAGACTCTAGCGCCACCATAGCTGAAAGGAGAAAACGGGAACTGCAGGGAACTTGCATACCAGTCTGCTCTACCACACCATTCATACTACCAAGTGTGAGGGAGGTTTTTTTTTCTTTTTCTTTTTTCTTTATCACTCTCCCCTGTGGTTCAACATACGGACAAGAAAAAACAAAATTACCCCTTTCCACAAAAGAAACATAAATTGTGCGCTTTACGAAAGTCTCTACTATCCGAATGGAAAGATATCTGACCTAACTGCATGGGTTCCTCTCCTAGGCCAGAATAACAAGCAATATCTCCCTGGGCAGCTGGTGGAACAAAACCACACGCGGGAGGAATCCCCTGCACAGAGGGACCCATACACCTCTCTCTGATACGTCTATCCAAACGTATCGCCAAAGACATTGCATTTTCCAAAGTATCTGGGTATTCATGAAAAGCCAGAGCATCCTTCAACCTTTCAGATAACCCCTGACAAATCTGGCTACGTAACGCGGGGTTGTTCCACCCTGACTCAGTAGCCCACCTCCTAAACTCTGTGCAGTAAACCTCAGCAGTATGTTTACCCTGTAGTAAGTTACGTAATTTTGACTCTGCAATTGAAACTTGATCTGGGTCATCGTAAATCAATCCCAGGGCTTTAAAAAATTCCTCCACCGACCGGAGAGCCAGAGAACCGAGCGGCAGGGAAAAAGCCCAGGATTGCGTGTCCCCTTTCAGCAAAGACATGACGATACCCACCCTCTGATCCTCATTACCTGATGAAAATGGGCACAATCGAAAGTACAACTTACATGATTCCTTGAAACTGAAAAAATCATCAGTACCCCCTGCAAATTTCTCCGGAAGAGCGACTTTAGCCTCCCCAACACATTGACCTGTACCTGAAGCCAACACCCTCTGACACTGTGTGACCGTACTACGTAGATCCGCAACCTCCAGGGACAAACCCTGCATGCGGTCAACCAGTGCATCAATTGACGCCATCACATAAACACCGAGAAATGGCGGTCACAGTATGGCGGATTATAATGTCACGGCGAACGTGCACAGTTAAACAGATAACACACCAACCAGGCTCTGGACGAGAGACAGGGGAAGGGTCACCTCCTAATTTATCCCTGACCTCTTTCCCTGCAATGCTCAGCCCACAGACAAACCTTGATGGTAGATTTGCTGTGTCCACCAGCCTATACTAACAGAACCCTGAACTCCCTGAGATGGTGAAGTGGGGAGAAAGGAGCAGCCAGCTCGCACAGAACCTGGATGGGTAAGATGACATAAACAACCAAACAAGAAAAGACACTTATCTGCTGAGAGCAGGAGCAAACAGTCAACCTTCCTTCCAAACTTCCCAGACAATAATGAACAGTATAATCCGCTCAGGGCACTGGGCTGAGGAGCTATTTAAACTAATGACTCCACCCAGTGCACCTGATGAGGGGCGGATCCAGCACGACTCCAAAACAAACACTAAACTCGTGCTGCAATCCTGGCCGACCTCCGCACATCGTCAGAGTGGGGCATGACACCGCGCGTGCGCACTAGGTATAACCTGATGCGCCCGTGCGGACTCCTGGTAGCGGCCTCGTTGAGCAAAGTGCGCATGCGCCGTCCGGCGCACTTCGCTCAAACCTGCCTTGACCGCCCTATTGCAGCCATCCTCTCACAGCCGCACGGGATCTGGCTGAGGGAGCGGATGATTTCGGAGGCAGTGCTGAGGTGAGGGAGGCGGCGCTGAGGTGAGGAAAGCGGCTCTATAGAAAGGGAGGGCGGTGATTTCTTGTGGCCACTGCCACCAATGTTTTTAATACTGGGGAGGGAGGGGGGGGGGGGCGCACTGGCCTACAATGCTTTTAATACTGGGGAGGGGGGGGGGGGGGGGGGGGCCGCACTAACCACCAATGCTTTTAATACTGGGGAGGGAGGGGGGTCTGGCCCCTGCTGCCTGGAAGTACCCGATCAGGGGGCTGAGATCCGCACAATTAACCCCTCAGGTGCGTCACCTGAGGGGTTAATTGTGCGGATCACAGCCCCCTGTAAGAGATCTGGTGCTGCCAGGCAGCAGTGGGCAGTTATTTAGTATATTCTAACTTAAGCATCCCCATCACCATGGGAACGCCTCTGTGTTAGAATATACTGTCGGATCTGAGTGAAAACTCAGATCTGAAAAAGCTGTTATGCAGACGGATCCGCACTGAACGGATACCATCGTTTGCATTTATAGGTGCGGTTCCGTCTGTGCAGATACCAGACGGATCTGCACCTAGAGCAGGTGTGAAAGTAGCCTAACAATGTTTTGAACTTTTAACTTTCAGGCTCCATATCTCACCATCCACTACAGCTTTGAATGTGAGTCTACCATCATTTTATAGACAATCATCTTAAACATAAATTGGACTTGCACCTATTTAGCATATGATTAGTTATGCAGATTCTTGTCCTGTAAATTGTCTTGTAGGTTACTCACATATATCTCAGCATTAAGACCACCATCGATCCTGGTCAAGTATCCAACGGCTTTGCTTGTGAAACATCCCCATATCATCAGGCTTCCTCCACCGAACTTGACAGTTCCTTCAATTTCTCGATCCATTAGCCCCCTTTTCCCTTGTTTCTACTAGACCCATTTGCACCCATCAGATCCCAGTCTATTGACAGAGCTGACCACTTCTTAAACGGATGCCGTGTAGGCACGTACACAGACACATAACACGTCTCGGCTGCATTGTCTGCCGCACATTACGCGTCAGTACATTGCGCACGTATGTCAGTACGTGTTGCAGCGCATGATGTTGCACAAGAGAATTGGGAAGCTCAAACTAGGAGCGGTGATACTGGTGAATGAAATCCCGGTTTACTGCTCTCACACACTGGTCCAGACCCTCATTACATGGTGTGGGATAGTGGGGCAACATTGGAGACATTATACTGTATGGGGGCTACAACAGTATAATATCTCCTTGTAGCCCCCCATACAGTATAATGTCTCCTTGTGGCCTCCATACAGTATAATGTCTCCTTTTGGCTCCAACGTTTTTTTCTTCTAAATGGGTATTTATCACGATATACATCGTTAACGATATAAATTTCTTAACCTCTTCATGACCGCAATCTGTATATATACGTGATAGCTGCACATACCCCGTGCAGCTACCACGTGTATAGACGTCAAGCCAGCTCTTTAATCCAAGCGCTGCAAAGCGCTTGGATTAAAGCTTCTGCCCCTGCCCTGGTGCTGTCACGGACAGCATACAGTCTAGTAATGCCAGCAAGGGGCCAATCAGAGTGGCCCCTTGCCGGCAATCGATCCGATTGGTTAGTCTGTGCAGACTAACCAATCGGATCGAGGCAGTGTTAAAATGCCGGTTTCAGGCTCTGATCTGCGCTCTGCAGATCAGAGCCTGAAATCGGTAATGTGTCCTGAAGCCCCCGATTTGTGCCCCCTTCTTGTTCTTGTCCTTCTTACCCTGCCCCCGATGCGGTCCGCCCCCTCCTGCCCCGATCTGTGCCCCCTTCTTGTCCTTCTTCTTATCCTGCCTCCGATGCGGTCCGCCCCCTCCTGCCCCGATCTGTGCCCCCTTCTTGTCCTTCTTCTTATCCTGCCCCCGATGCGGTCCGCCCCCTCCTGCCCCGATCTGTAATAAGTAAAATGCTGTCCCCCCCTCCCCCGTTTCCAGCGCTGCCCCCTGCCCCCAATGCGGTCCCCCTTCTGTGTGTGATGGCGGCGGCTCCATTCCTGAGCCGCCGCCATCAGCAGCATGTGTCAGCTCTATGCTGACACTGCTGTAACCCCATAGATGCCGCAGTAGCGGCATCCATAGGGTTAATAGAGGGAGGGTCTCCCTCTCTCAACCATCAGGGCTGCTGCGATCGCAGCGCCCGATGGTTGCCATGGCAACCGGACGCTTTGCAAAGGCGTCCGGTTGCCACGGCACAGGCGTCCGGTGCTGCCACCTACAGGCATCTGATTGTATTATACTTTGCAATGCAAAAGCATTGCAAAGTATAGTACAACCATCAGCCCCACTGGATCTTCAAGATCCAAGAGGGAACTGATAAAAAAAAATTGAAAATAATAAAAGTAAAAAATAAATAAATAAAAATGTAAAAAATACATTTCCTTTTCCTATAAAAAAAAAACAAAAAAAACTAACAAAAACTACACATATTAGGTGTCAACGCGTCCGTAGCGACCATCTCTATAAATATATCACATCATCAACCCCGTCCAATAAACACCATAAAAAAAATTAAAAAAAACGGTGTAAAAAAATAAGCCATTTTTGTCACCTTACATCACAAAAAGTGCAACACCAAGCGATCAAAAAAGGCGTATATACCCCAAAATAGTACCAATCAAACCGTTACCTCATCACTCAAAAAAAGCCCATATTTAAGACAATCGCCCAAAAAATAAAAAAGCTATGGCTCTCATACTATGGAGACACTAAAACATCATTTTTTTGGTTTCAGAAATGCTATTATTGTGTAAAACTTAAATAAATAAGAAAAAGTATACATATTGGGTATTGCCACGTCCGTAACGATCTGCTCTATAAAACTGTCACATGACCTAACCCCTCAGATGAACGCTGTAAAAAAAAAAAAAAAAAAACTGTTCCAAAACAGCCAATTTTTTGGCCACCTTGTCCCATAAAGTGTAATAATGAATGATCAAAAAATCCTGTGTACCCAAAAATGGTACCAATAAAAACCTCAACTCTTTCTGCAAAAAATGAGCCCCTGCACAAGACGATCGGTAGAAAAATAAAAAACATATGGCGTTCAGAAAACCAATCCAGCAAAATCTGCCTTCCAAAAACCATACGGTGTTCCTTTCCTTCTGCGCCCTGACGTGCGCCCTTACATCAGTTTACGACCACATGTGGGGTGTTTCTGTAAACCACAGAATCAGAGTAATAAATATAGAGTTTTGTTTGGCTGTTAACCCTTAATGTGTTAAAGAAAAAAATGTAATAAAATAGAAAATCTGCTAAAAAAGTGAAATTTAGAAATTTCCTCTCCATTTTCCTTTAATTCTTGTGGAACACCTAAAGGGTTAATAATGTTTGTAAAATTGGTTTTAAGTAACTTGAGGGGTCTAGTTTCTACAATGGGGTCATTTATGGGGGTATCTACTATATAGGCCCCACAAAGTGACTTCAGACCTGAACTAGTCCTTAAAAAGTGGGTTTTGGAAATTTTCTTGGAAATTTTAAGAATTGCTTCTAAACTTCTAAGCCTTGTAACGTCCTAAAAAAATAAAATAACATTTCCAAAATGATGCCAACATAAAGTAGACATATGAGGAATGTTATGTAATAAATATTTTATGAGGTATCACTTTCTGTTTTAGAAGCAGAGAAATAGAAATTTAGAAAATTGCAAATTTTTATTTATTTTTGGTAAATTTGGGATTTTTTTCATAAATAAAGGTGATATATATTGACTCAAATTTATGACTGTCATGAAGTACAATGTGTCACGAGAAAACAATCTCAGAATGGCGTGGATAAGTAAAAGTGTTTCAAAGCTATTACCACTTAAAGTGACGCATGTCAGATTTGTAAATTTTGACCTGGACACTGGGGCATCAATGACCTTTGGTCATGAAAGGGTTAATATCATTATCTTGGGATTCTTTTTTTATATCGCCCAACCCTACCTGGGCCTTCTGTCCAATACTAATGAGTGCTTCAACAATGGAAGCTCTCATTAGTTAACAGAGCCAGGCCCCCCTTCCCTTGAGGTGGTGCCCTGTGTGCAGGGCTGGTGCAAGGATTTTTGCCACCCTAGGCAAAAGCTAATTTTGCCACCCCCTTGACTTCACCTATTGACCACGCCCTTTGTCCCGCCCCTTTTTTGCCGGGCCACCTATTTAATGATTGTTGCATGCAACATTTTACTTGACCAGCTAATTTTTGATATTCTACAGCAGTCCCGTTACAATCCCCCCTCCCCCAATCAGCCTTTCGACCAAATAATAAAAATAGTAAAATAGAACATTTAATTAAAACATTTTAACTATAAACAGTTTCTCATATGCAAAACATAAAATAGCAGCATTGCACATATACAGCAGCATGTACCTCTCACATAAAGGGCCTCCAGGTGACTAGTGATGGACGAACATTTGATTGGACGGTTCGCGAACGCCATCGCTCGAACTCGATCAAATGGTTCGCAGCGGGTCCCATTCAAACCTCCAGGTCATATTTGCAGCCACAAAATACTTACTAGATGTGCACACATAGTCCCACAACATGGACACTGACATACCAGAAGTATTAAGCGAATCTGCGATCTACAAGCATACTTTTTTTATCTGCGAAATTTCGTCAAAGTATTAATCACAAGAGGACATGCGCTAGAAAGACGTGGCCTACAGCAACTGGTTTGCACCGACTAGAAATTAGAAGGATGCGATGGTTGTAACGAAGTTCAGCGACGAAGAGGAAAAACTCCTGGTGACTGTAAGTAAGCTTACATTAAAGTAGTGTATTTGATTACATTTCACCTGCATGTCTGAAGAATCGCTTTATATGCAGAAAGAGTGTTATAAAAAAAAAATCGCCAGTGCGACCTTCTGCGATTCTAATTTTTCTTAAGTGCACCAAACTTCACATTTTATAAGGTCTCACTAGATATTATTGATTTTCTCACTAAGTATTCCTTTGACATCACACCCACTATGTTAGTAGCATATTTGTATGGAAAGCATAGAAATTTATTTAACATGCACATTGCACATCCATTGTCATGCCGCACACTATATACCGCACACACACACTATATACCGCACACACACACTATATACCGCACACACACACTATATACCGCACACACACACTATATACCGCACACACACACACACAGAGTCTATAGATTATAGTTTGTATCCTGCTGGTCAGGACTCAGGAGAAGCTTTCTTTGAGGATTTGCATCATTTAATTTGTAGAACATGCCCACAACTTAGACCTTTTTTTAAATTGGTTAATTGTAAAGCATACAACAAATAGGACAAAATAACAGAAACGGTCAATGTGCATAAATATTCACCCCCCTAAAGTCAATACTTTGTAGAGCCACCTTTTGCGGCAATCACAGCTTCAAGTGGCTTTGGATAAGTCTCTATGAGCAGTTGCCACATCTTACCACTGGGATTTTTGCCTATTACTCCTTGCAAAACTGATTCAGCTCCTTCCAATTGGATGGTTTGCGCTTGTGAACAGCAATCGTTAAGTCTGGCCACAGATTTTCTATTGGATTGAGATCTGGGCTAGGCCATTCCAACACATTTACATGTTTCCCCTTAACCCCTTAGGGACCAAGCCTGTTTGGGCCTTTATGACCAAGCGTTTCTTTCTTTTTTTATGGTCTCGTTCCAAGAGCTATAACTTTTTTATTTTTTCATCTATATAGCTTTATGAGGGCTTGTTTTTTACGGGACAAGTTGTAGTTTTTAATGGCGCCATTTTGGGGTACACATAACTTTCTGATTAACTTTTATTAACTCTTTCTGGGAGGGAGATGGGGAAAAATAGCAATACTGCCACTGCGTTTTTACATTATACATTTTTTGGCGTTCATTTTTCGGTACAAATAACATAATATCTTTATTCTCTGGGTCAGTACGATTACAGTGATACTAAATACTTATAATTTTGTTTACGTTTTACTACTTTTTTTGCAATAAAACACCTTTTATTAACCCAAAAAATGATTTTGCATTGCCACTTCACAAGACCCATAACTTTTTTTTATTTTTTTACATGGAATTGTGTGAGGGCTTAATTTTTGAAAGACAACTTGTATTTTTCATTGGTATGATTTTGGAGTAAATGCCGCTTTTTGATCGCTTGTTATTACGTTTTTTTTCGGTGGAAACTAAGAATAAATTCGAAATTCTGTCTTTTTTTATTTTTTATTTTTTACGGCGTTCACCATAGGGGATAATTTATGTAATATTTATGTAGTCCCGGTCGTTACGGACGCGGCAATACCAAACATATGGGGGATATTTTCTTTTTGAAATTTTTTTCATTGAAAAGCGTATTTTCAATGGAAAAAAAAGCATATTTTTTTATTTTATGGATTTTTTTTTATTTAATAAATGTGTATTTTTTTTCTATTTCTTTTACTACTTAATAGTCCCACAAGGGGACTATAATATACAGTATTTTGATTGCTTTTAAAATGTAATGCATTATCTCTATAATGCATTGCATTTCAATAGCAATGCTATTCAAACATTGACCAGCAGGCTGCGCCAGAGAGGCACAGCCTGCTGGAGGTAACGGAAGACAGGCTCGGGGCCCTGATCGGAAGCAAGGTAAGCTTCCCAACACATCAGCACCCCGCGATCGCATTTTTGGGGTGCTGATGGGAGACAGAGGGAGTCCGCTCCCTCTGTCACCACTTTACATGCAGCGGGCGCCATTGCGCCCGGCATGTAAAGGGTTAAACAGCCCGGATCGGCACTCCTGCCGGTCCGGGCTGTTAGAGCAGGGACCCGGCTCTCATGTGAGAGCCAGGTCCGCGCTCCCCGCTGCACGGGGGAGCCGTGCAGCGCTTAAACTGGGCCGCCGTAAAAACGCGGCGGCCCAGCCTAAGGCCCCTTAGTGACCGGGGTAAAAACACGTATGGGTGGTCACTAAGGGGTTAAACCACTCAAGTGTTGCTTTAGAAGTGTGTTTGGGGGCATTGTCCGGCTGGAAGGAGAACCTCCGTCCTATCCTCAAATCACGCACAGAGTGGGACAGGTTTTGCTCAAGAATATCCCTGTCCATGTTTCCCTCAACTCTGACCAGTTTCCTAGTCCTGGCTGCTGAAAAACATCCCCACAGCATGATGCTGCCACCACCATGTTTCATTGTGGGGATGATGTTCTTTGGGTGATGTGTTGGCTTTGTGCCAGACAAGTGACGGACTGAACCATCACTGTGTCTGCAGTAGAAGCCTGAGGGCTAGCCTCCCTCCTACAGGCTATTGACCCAGGACTATGGAGACCCCCACTCGGACCTATTTGGGTTAGAGGGAACTATAAACCATGATTTTTTGGTTGAGTTTATAGGCCACATCTTTCCTATTCCCCATTAAAGTTGCATAGTGTGAATCCATAAACGCAATAAGGGTTAACTCTGCTCTAAGACTCCCAATGAATGTGTTAGTTTATTTGTCCCTTTGTTCTATTGTGTTAGTGATGGGATTAAGAAGTAGAGATGTCGCAAACATAAAATTTTCCGTTCGCGAACGGCGAATGCGAGTTTGCGCAAATGTTCACGAACGGGCGAACCGCCCCGCCATAGGCAGGTGAATTTTAAAACCCACAGGGACTCTTTCTGGCCACAATAGTGATGTAAAAGTTGTTTCAAGGGGACTAACACCTGGACTGTGGCATGCCAGAGGGGGATCCATGGCAAAACTCCCATGGAAAATTACGTAGTTGACGCAGAGTCGGGTTTTAATCCATAAAGGGCATAAATCACCTAACATTTCTAAATTGTTTGGAATAACGTGCTTTAAAACATCCAGTGTGTGTATACGATCAGGTATGATGTTGTATCGATCAGGTAGTGTAAGGGTTACGCCCACTTCACAGTGACAGACCAAACTCCCCGTTTAACGCACCGCAAACAACCGCAAAATAGTTGTCAATAGTTGACACACTCATGACATAAATTTTATTCCTCTATGCGTCAATCTTGGTGTAGTGATGACTGTGCTCGTGCGCACGTTTGGGAGATTGCAGGCGATGGGGGTTTTACAAAGCCTATGGTCGTGCTGAGGTAGTTCAGTGACAGCTAAGTGACCCAGAAAACAATGATTCTGCAGTGTGGGCCCATTGTTGGCCTAGTAGGTTTTAATGATCACCTTAGATGATCAAAAAAAATGTAATGTTTTTTCTATGAAAAATTATCCAGCCGATCGCTTTTGGTCTGTTCACAATGAAGCAACGACCTTATCATCTGGGGTGTGCCAACATTGCCATTGCCAACACACTCATAGAGGTGGTCGCTTCATTGTGATACGCAAGCCCCTTCACCACAACAAGGTAACGATCACAAAGGGGAATTGACACATGTATGTGCCTTTTTTTTTTTTTGCAGCCACAGTGCAGCACCAGAGGCCAGAAAAATTAGGCATGTACACATGCCTGAAAAACTAGGCATTGTTGCAGCGGCTGCTGTAGCAGCGGCCGGAAAAATTGATGTTTTCCAGGCAGAAAGAGTACTAAAACATTGCGGCTTGAACCCTAGTTGGTGGCGGAGAAGTCACGCAAGTCATCCGGCATGCAGAGATTAAATACAGCAGCGTGGGGACCATTTTTAGCCCAAGGCATCTCATCAGGCCTTTTTTAGTCAAATGGATCCCCCCAGGGGTCGAGTCGAGGGGGGAACGGGTGGGAACGGCGTTCCTGCACTTTTTTCACAGCAGGAACGCCGTTCCCGTTCTGGGCCGGCGCTTCCATAAGGCAGACCAAGCGGCTGCCTTAGGGCGCACTCTGCACAGAGAAAGGGGTGGGCGGAAAAACTAACTTTTTTTTTTTTTATCACTTACTTGCCAGCAGCGCTGCCGGGCGCCCTCCCCTCCCCTCCCCAGCCAGTGTTCACTCTGTCTAAGCCGCAGATAGGAGCAGGAGGCTGCTGATTGGCCAGTATCAGCTAGCTGCCCTGCCATTGGTCCATCCTTTCACACCCCCTTCTCCCTGGAGCTGAACACAGCAGGAGGCAGGCGTTCTCACAGTGGATCATGTGACCATGAAGGAGCATGTGACCAGTGACGTCACAGACCTCCTTCTAACAAATCCATTCTAGCATCTACCCAGCATGTATGGCAGGACTCTGCTGAGCAAAGACCATGTGCCCAGGTGAGGTGACCACAGAAGTGCCCTGGCATCTGTCTGCTGCTGGAAGCAGGGCTGGGACAAGGTCCACCACCAACAGAGGCTGAGCTGCCCAAGTGAGCCCCCCAACCCCCCCGCTTGCCTGCGCCCAGAGCCGGTGCAAGGTTTTTTACCAACACAAGCGAACCTACATTTTGGTGCCCCAGACCCCCCCCCTCCCCCTTCAGCTCACCTGGGGGAAGGGGGATGCGCCAAAATGTAGGTTCGTCCCATAAGACGCACCTAGGTTTTAAAGGAGGATAATAGGAAACAATATTTTTCATTCCACCTCAGGTCAGACCAGCCATCAGACCCGCAATGTTAATTAGACCTCAGCTCGCAGGCACAGCCCCAATGCCTCAGATCAGACCCCCATGTCAGCCATCAGCCCTCCATGTCATATTTCTCCCCGTCCATGGCACAGACAGACTACAGTCATTGTCTCCGGCCCATCATGTAACCCCATCCTCACCCATGTCACATTTCTCCCCCTCCATTTGATTGCTCTAACACCTAAAGAAATTTTATTTATTTTTTTAAAACCTGATGTTTCTCCAGATGATCTTATGCTAAAAGTCATGGTAATAGAGTCTCAAAGGTCTATAGAAGCAGGTACACTATTTTTACAAACCTTTGAGACTCTATTAACACTACTATCAACATCAGGTCATTTAGAGAAACAGCATCTTTTTTTAATTATGTTTTTCCTTTAGGTGTTAAAACATAACTTTCATTTGATTGCTGTAACACCTAAAGGAAAAATCTTTTTAAAAACCTGCTGTGTCTCTAGATGACCTTATGTTGACAGTAGTGTTAATAGAGCCTCAAAGGTCTGTAAAAATAGGGTAACTGCTTCTATAGACCTTTCAGACTCTATTACCACTGCTATCAACAAGGTCATCTTGAGAAACAGCAGGTTTTTTATTTGATTTCCTTTAGGTGTTCAAGCAATCAAATAAGTTATGTTTTAACACCTAAAGGAAAAAGATAATTTAAAAAACTTGCTCTTTCTCTAGGTGACATTATGTTGATAGCAGTGGTAATAGTCTCAAGGGTCTATAAAAGCAGTTACCCTATTTTTACAGACCTTTGAGACTCTATTAACACTACTATCAGCATAAGGTCATCTAGAGAAACAGCAGGCTTTAAAAAAAAAAACTTTAGGCTACTTTCACACGAGCGTTCAGGTGTCTGCTTGTCAGCTCCGTTTGAAGGGGCTCACGAGCGGCCCCGAACACATCCGTCTGGCCCTAATGCATTCTCAGTGGAGGCGGATCCACTGAGAATGCATCCGCCTGCCAGCGTTCAGCCTCCGCTTGCAGCGTTCGGGTGTCCGCCTGGCCGTGCGGAGGCGAGCGGATCCGTCCAGACTTATAATGGAAGTCAATGGGGACGGATCCGCTTGAAGATGACACTATATGGCTCAATCTTCAAGCGGATCCGTTCCCCATTGACTTTCAATGTAAAGTCTGAACGGATCCGCTCAGGCTACTTTCTGACTTCGAAAATTTTCTAAGTAATAATGCAGACGGATCCGTTCTGAACGGATGCAAACGTCTGCATTATCGGAGCGGATCCGTCTGATGAAACATCAGACGGATCCGCTCCGAACGCTCGTGTGAAAGTAGCCTTAGGTGTTAGAGTAGATTGGAATCAAATTAACATTATGTGTTAAGATTAGGGTCAGAAGCCGACAAGCAGGGTTTCTTTAGCCTCTTGGCTATTAGTTTTTACATTCATAAAGCTCCACATTGAGCTTCCAGCAGCAGACAGATGCCAGGGCACTTCTGTGGTCACCTCACCTGGGCACATGGTCTTTGCTCAGCAGAGTCCTGCCATACATGCTGGGTAGATGCTAGAATGGATTTGTTAGAAGGAGGTCTGTGACGTCACTGGTCACATGATCCACTGTGAGAACGCAGGCTTCCTGTCTTCAAAGTTCACACCCTCCTGCTGTGTTCAGCTCTAGAGAGAAGGGGGTGTGAAAGGATGGACCAATGGCAGAGCAGCTAGCTGATACTGGCCAATCAGCAGCCTCCTGCTCAGGGGCGTAACTAGAAGTGACTGGTCCCCACAGCAAATTTTTGTATGGGCCCCCCCCTTCCCCCAGAAAACTACTGATCGTTAAACAAAAACAAGCCCTCACATAGACCGAAATATAGAAAAGTAATTTTTTTAAAGTAATTAAACGAAATAAAAACCATACAAGTTTAGTATCGTATTGAGCCGCAGAATAAAGACGGCATTTTTAGTGAACGCTGTGATGTGAAAACCTCAAAAATCTTGGCGGAATTGTGTGTGTTTTTTTTTTTGTTTTGTTTTTTTAACCCACAAATATATTTTGCTTTCTGATACAAGACATGGTAAACTAATTGGCGGCATTTAAAAAATGCATCTTGTCCCACACAAAATAAGCCCTCATATAACTGTGAATGGAAAAATAAAAAGGTTATGGCTAATGTACAAATGAAAATGGGGCCGGTCTTTAAGGGGTAAAAGGTATCAAACTACAATGTTTTATATTGCTTGCTCTTTTTGAGAGCATCAGGGTTTTTGCACATTTTACATACACAACTCTGCTACATGCGCACACACACACAGCTCTGGGTGGCACATTATATATCACTGTGTTGCACATTTTACATACACAGCTCCGCTGTGCACATTATACATTCCTCTGTCTCATACAGCTCTGCTACATACACCACACACACTACTGTTCTGGATTTACACTATACACCTATCTTTGCTGCATTATACACATGAAGCACCCTCAGCTCTGCTACATGCACCCCACACACAGCTGCTCTGGGTAGGCAGACACACACAGCTCTGCTACATACACCACACACACTACTGTTCTGGATTCACACTATACACCTATCTTTGCTGCATTATACACATGAAGCACCCTCAGCTCTGCTACATGCACCCCACACACAGCTGCTCTGGGTAGGCAGACACACACAGCTATGCTACAGCCTCGCTGTACATCTTGTTTGCAGATTTGACTAAATCTGCAATGTGTGAATGAGGCCATACACATCATCCCTGCATTAACCCCTAAGTACCCGGAATTGTAAGTGCTAGGGTGCTAACCTCATATGTTCAACAGTTCAAGCCAAAGTCAGAAGCAGAAGAGGATCATAAAGGCGCTACCAGTCCACAGCCTGGCTCCTCCCACCCACATGACTGGTCACATGGTCATGACATCATCAAAGGTTTTGTAGCTTAGAAGGATCTCGCATCTACACTGAGCTGCAGGGCGCAGAGCCCCTATGTCTGGTATACTGGGAGGGGGGGGGGGGGGGTGCGGAGCTGAGGGATCCCCATATGTTTAGCTCTGCAGGGATAGACAGGGCACGCTACAGGGGGCCGGGCAGGGGAGGGGAGAGGAGGGGAGGGCGCCCGGCAGCAAGTAAGTGATAAAAAAAAAAAAAGGTTTGTTTTTCCGCCCACCCCAGGCTGCACCCTGAGGCTGGAGCCTCCCCAGCCTCTGTGTCGGCCCGACCCTGGCTGGAAGCTCAATGTGGAGCTTTATGAATGTAAAAACTAATAGCCAAGAGGCTAAAGAAACCCTGCTTGTCTGTTTCTGACCCTAATCTTAACACATAACGTTAATTTGATTGCAATCTACCCTAACACCTAAAGGGATTTTTTAAAGCCTGCTGTTTCTCTAGATGACCTTATGCTGATTGTAGTGTTAATAGAGTCTCAAAGGTCTGTAAAAATAGGGTAACTGCTTTTATAGACCCTTGAGACTCTATTAACAGTACTATAAACATAAGGTCACCTAGAGAAAGAGCAAGTTTAAAAAAAAAAAAATTCCCTTTAGGTGTTAAAACATAACTTATTTGATTGCTTGAACACCTAAAGGAAAACAAATTAAAAACCTGCTGTTTCTCAAGATGACCTTATGTTGATAGCAGTGGTAATAGAGTCTGAAAGGTCTATAGAAGCAGTTACCCTATTTTTACAGACCTTTGAGGCTCTATTAACACTACTGTCAACATAAGGTCATCTAGAGACACAGCAGGTTTTTTAAATGATTTTTCCTTTAGGTGTTACAGCAATCAAATGAAAGTTATGTTATAACACCTAAAGGAAAAACATAATTAAAAAAATATGCTGTTTCTCTAAATGACCTGATGTTGATAGTAGTGTTAATAGAGTCTCAAAGGTTTGTAAAAATAGTGTACCTGCTTCTATAGACCTTTGAGACTCTATTACCACTACTTTTAGCATAAGATCATCTGGAGAAACATCAGGTTTTTTAAATTATTATTTTTTCTTTAGGTGTTAGAGCAATCAAATGGAGGGGGAGAAATGTGACATGGGTGAGGATGGGGTTACATGATGGGCCGGAGACAATGTCTGTAGTCTGTCTGTGCCATGGACGGGGAGAAATATGACATGGAGGGCTGATGGCTGACATGGGGTCTGATCTGAGGCATTGGGGCTGTGCCTGCGAGCTGAGGTCTAATTAACATTGCGGGTCTGACCTGAGGTGGAATGAAAAATATTGTTTCCTATTATCCTCCTCTAAAACCTAGGTGCGTCTTATGGGCCGGTGCATCTTATAGGGCGAAAAATACGGTACTTGCTTGCTCCTCCTCCCAACCTCCCCTGCCCTTTGTGTACGCCGCGCGGAGGCATTTGGGTGAGTTCCCACACTTTTTTTCCCAGGACTTGACCCCTGGATCCCCCACTGTCAGTCCCTTCGGGATCCATGCCTCATTCATCTTAATAAAGGTGAGGTAATCTAGACTTTTTTGACCTAGGCGACTTCTCTTCTCAGTGACAATACCTCCTTTCTGACAGGACACTTGAAATGGGGCAGGTCAGAAGTTCTATCGCAAATTGGGATAGCTCAGGCCACAGGTCAAGCCTGCACACCCAGTAGTCAAGGGGTTCATCGCTCCTCAGAGTGTCGATATCTGCAGTTAAGGCGAGGTAGTCTGCTACCTGTCGGTCGAGTCGTTCTCTGAGGGTGGACCCCGAAGGGCTGTGGCGATGCATAGGACTTAAAAAGCTATGCATGTCCTCCATCAACAACACGTCTGTAAAGCGTCCTGTCCTTGCCGGCGTGGTCGTGGTAGGAGGAGGATTACATTCACCTCTTCCCCTGTTAGATTCCCGTTGTGCTGTGAAATCACCCTTATACGCTGTGTAAAGCATACTTTTTAACTTGTTTTGGAACTGCTGCATCCTTTCCGACTTCCGGTAATTTGGTAACATTTCAGCCACTTTCTGCTTATACCGGGGGTCTAGTAGCGTGGCCACCCAGTACAGGTCGTTCTCCTTCAGCCTTTTTATACGAGGGTCCCTTGCACAGCACATGTGTCAACCTGCCCAAATTCAATGCCGCCAACAGATTGCTTCCGTTGTCACACACCACTTTGCTCATCTCCAGTTGGTGCGGAGTCAGCCACTGATCCACCTGTGCGTTCAGGGCAGACAGGAGTGCTGGTCCGGTGTGACTCTCTGCTTTCAGGCAAGTCAACCCCAAGACAGCGTGACACTGTTGTATCCGGGATGTGGAATAGCCCCTGGGGGGGTGCAGTTGATGTGGAGCAAGACGCAGCAGCAGAAGAGGACTCAGCCGAGGAGGTTAGTGAAAAGGATGGAGTAGGAGGAGTAGAGGAGGTGTCAGCAGGCCTGCCTGCAAGTTGTGGCGGTGTCACCAACTCCGCTGCAGAGCCACGCATTCCATGCTTGGCAGCCGTCAGCAGGTTTACCCAATGCGTGATATACCTGCCCTGACCGTGCTTTGCAAACCATGTATCAGTGGTCAGATGGATCCTTGCCCCAACACTGTGTGCCAGACATGCCATGACTTCCTTTTCCACAATAGAGTACAGGTTAGGGATTGCCTTTTGTGAAAAAAAAATTTGGCCGAGTACCTTCCACTGCGGTGTCCCAATAGCTACAAAATTTTTGAAGGCCTCAGACTCCACCAGCTTGTATGGTAAAAGCTGGCGGGCTAAGAGTTCCAACAAGCCAGCTGTCAGACGCCGGGCAAGGGGGTGACTCTGTGACATTGGCCTCTTACGCTCAAACATTTCCTTGACAGACACCTGACTGTGGGCAGATGAGCAGGAACTGCTGAAGGTGAGAGGCAGAGTGGCGGGTGGTTGAGAGGGGGCAAGGAGGACGGCAGTGGTTGACGTGGCTGAAGATGCTGGACCAGGAGGAGGACGGTGGCTTTGAGTTTGTGTGCTGCTTGTACTCTTGTGTTGATCCCATAGGCGTTTGTGATGTGAGATCATGTGCCTTCGCAAAGCAGTTGTACCTAGGTGGGTGTTGGACTTTCCACGACGCCGTTTCTTTTGGCACAGGTTGCAAATGGCATCGCTGTTATCAGAGGCAGACACACACAAAAAAAATGCCACACTGCTGAGCTTTGCAAAGACGGCATTCTGGTGGTGGCAACAGCATGCGTTGATTGGCGTGCTGTCTGCCTGACCCCGGGTGCCGATACATGCTGTCTGACTGTGCCACTAGCTCCTTGCGACGACCTCCCCCTGCTTCCAGCATAAACTAAACTAAAGAAAGAAATACCATAACTCAGCCGCACCTCTAAGAATAAAACATGATTTATTGAGACATATTAATTAAAAACATGGATTCATGGAGCAAGCCCCACTGATGGGCAAAATAAAGTGCTACAGTACATCAAAGAAGTCACCATGTAATCACAATGCCACAACAGGATAACAGTGAAATGCCTGCAACACCTGGGTAGAATACTTATCGTACAACACAGTGGTAGCACATGGAATATCAAGAGGCGATCAGTGAGGAGAGCAAAGGGGTCCTCACGCGTATCGCTAGTACAAAGACTAGCGTCCTCAGAGGTCCATGTGAATCCAAATGACTGTTTCAACAAATTGTATAGTCAACATGATTACATCATAATTAAACAAACCTGTGGTCAAACCTATCAGAAGAAATCTCCTAAGGAGGGGGCCAGGGAAGGGGCGGCAGAGGATATGTGTTACCTGGATCCTCCCTGGTGCATGGTCGCGCGCAGATGCAGGTGCCGGTACAAGCCGGCGTGTTGTAAAAGCAAGTGCGCATGCGCAAGATGGCGCCCAAACCGGAAGTCAGCGCCGCGATGCGTTCCAAGGACCGGAAACGCACCCCGGCATCGACGTCACCTTCGGCCGCCAGCCTGCGTCGTGGCATCCAGTGGAACGCAAACAGGCAAGGGGCGCAAGAAAGCGCAATAGAACATAAGGGGCAAAAGCAACTGTTATTAATACAGACAATGAAATTGAGCCACATAGTCTTTATCAATAAGCAAATCAATGACAAAAATCGAATCGAATATCCTAACATAATTTGAATATTTTGAGCCAGTTACATGATTATACATACAGTGTAATTACAATAAAAAAACGACATATATTGAGACTGTGGGCCATAATAGATCCACAGTCAGGACAATAAATTATATATATATATATCATATAATACATACTACAGAGTGACTCCATAAATATACAGACATAGTATAAACAGGCCATTTAGGCCATGATAGATCCACCAACAATCACAATAATTTATGAAAAATCGCAGACATATTATAGTGCAGTGCAATAAATAAATAGTTAAAAATAAGTAAATTCATAAACAAGTAATACCCTCAATAACAATATACCTCGTTGGCTCGATTTGTATGATTATACACCCCAAACCATGTCCTATACCCCCAATGACTGTTTCCCTGAGTCAGAATTAAAAAATATTAAATAAAGAAATAAAAGTTTAGAAATGCAAAAATATATATCAATAGACTCAAGGTGTAAGCGAACCAAAGGATGAGAGACCATGCACCGGGGAGAGAAGGGCCACACAAGCAGGCGCAAAAATAGGAAAAGGACCAGCACACACACATCTGCATGCTGAATACATAAGAAATGGACAATTAATTGATACAGTCAAAAGTACACCACATTACAATGTTGTAGGTAGTTCCATATAGTGTCCAAGATACAAACAATGCAGTACAATAAATGCAAGGGGTATCCCACTAGAGCAGAAAACAACCAGTGGGCTGAATATGCTCCGGTGGCCAGAGGTGATTAAAGTGCTAAGTGCTATCCAATGTGCCTTTACAGTTACAAAAGGATAAACAAAAGAAGCGCTATCCAATGTGCCTAGACGATTATTAAAAGGGGTGAAAGAGGCGAAAAGGATCCATGAATTCTTTATTCCCGCATTCCAGTGTCATCAGGCCTTTTTAAACCTAAAAAGGAAAGTAAGCAAGGTGAAAGTGAAACCAAATAAAGTGAAAATAAACTAAATGATACATAGGTCTGTACAGATAGGACAGAATGTCACGACCGCTATCCCAGCAGCAGTCGTGTCGCACCAGACCGAGGGGAAGGGGGACCCTTATCTACGGATGGGAAATAGAATGGCCACCCCTGACTAACCCTAAGCTGGCACCTGTCTGCCCTGATACCCTAGACAGGGTGTGAACCCGTGCGGCGAGCAGGATGCCTAAACCCTCAGTGACCCTAACAAGACTAGACTGGGGAACGGCCGATGGGAGCACTTGTCACCATCACTCGCGTCTAGGAGAACAACAGGGGAAGACAGCAACAAACAATCAAACAGCAGAGATAGACTTATCCAGTCACGAGCAGAGAAGGCGATCCCAATCACGACAGTCCACGCCGGACAAGAGCTCCACAGCAATACCGTCAAACGATCTCCTTCAAAGGTCAGAATAGCACTGGAAGTAAGGACTATATCTGGCAATGACTGAAAGTGAAACTGAAACTAATATAGTAGCTGGGAGTGGCAGACAGGACTCACCTGAGAAGGATGCCTACAAACTCCCAGTCAGGACAAAAAGGTTCACAAGGCAAAACCCGGATGACATACCCTGAACCACGGAGCAAACTCACAAGCTATCACGAGTAGCAAGTCGCTGCGACCTTCTCCTCCCAGACCTGTCTGGATCAGTCACAGTCGTGACAGTACCCCCCTTTCTACGAGGGGCCCCCGGACCCTCAAGACCAGGCCTCTCCGGATGGGAGCTATGAAAAGCCTGAATGAGTCTGTCCGTTTTTATCTCTGATGCTGGAACCCACATTCTCTCTTCGGAACCATAACCTCTCCAGTGCACCAGGTACTGAAGAGAGCGGCGAACATATCGTGAATCAACAATCTTTTCTACCTGAAACTCAAGACTGCCATCAACAACCACCGGTGGAGGCGGTAGTGGCAATGGTTCAGGAGGTTCTACATATCTCTTCATTTCAATAAATTTTTATTGAGATTTTTTAAGACATAAATGACAAAAACAAATCGCGATTACCGATTAGGATACAATGAATATTGTTACAGTGCGCGATGCAACAGCGCATTACGCCAATTTAGAAAGAAAAGAAAATAAAGAGAATACCAGAACAATGATGCATATACAAAAGTAAGCAACAAAAATAGCTTTGCAAATATATATGGCAAGCCTGTGAAATGGTGTTTTTTAATGATAAAGAGGATAACAAGGATGTCGCCGCCTAGTCAGGTAAGGCCCGGAAGCCTAAGAAAAGGCCTGTTGAAGCCTATTGGGTCCAATGCGTATACAGGAGTGTGATGAATTACACGTTACCTAAGGAAGTGAGCATAATGGGGATTTTATCCATTCCAACCAATGTAACTGTATTTTGGTAAAACTACCATTTCCCAAAGATATGATTCTTTCATAAGCATATGTCGTATTTATTGCAGAGATTAATTCACACATCTTCGGCATGTCTGGAGATTTCCAGTGTCTCAGTATTATTAGTTTGGCTAAAACACATATTACACAAAAAAGTGTTTTATATTGATTCGGGACATTATCAATACCAATAAAAAGTAAGACTGAGGGGACCAGCTGATCCCATTCTGAAACAGTCGATTCAACATGGTAGTGCAATCAGACCAATAAGAGCTAAGAATAGGGCCTTGCCATATTATGTGGAAGAGTGTCCCCCTACCACCACAGCCCCTCCAGCATAGATTTGAAACATCTGGGTACATGATTGCTAGTCTGTCTGGTGTGTAGTACCAAAGTAAGACAGTTTTTAACGCTGATTCGATATGGGAGGTGCATTTGAGATATTTGTGGATCGCCCTGAGGGCTCCAAGCCATTCAGCATCTGTAATGGATATGTTTAGGGTTTTTTCCCAAGTACGCATGGGATGAGAACGTTTAAATTGGGTCGGTTGAAGAATAGAGTTGTATAATGTTTTTAGCCCTTTGGCATTACTTAAAATATAGGCCTTTGCTAGCATGTCCATTTTTAAACCTGACGGTTGAAGATTCTGCAACAAATGGCGAATCTGAAGATATTTATAAAATTCTGTCGCCGGGAGAGCCAAACTATCCCTGACTGATTGAAAAGGTTGTAACACCCCGTCTGCACACAATCTTTCGACCTTCCGATTTGTGTCCAACATCCAGAGAGACAAATCAGAGTGTGGAAGCATACCCGGAAGCATAGATATTAGTATGGAGGAAAGGGGCGGAGGGCCATCAGCATCAGCTAAAGTGTGATACAGGGACCAAGCCTTCATGGATGCTAACATTGTCGGGCTCAGGTGTTTGGGAGTAGGGAGTTTCCAAAATGGCAGATGCAACAAGTCTGTCAGTGAAAAAGGGGCAGCTTGTGCTAATTCCAAGTGAACCCAAGGTATTTTCGTGTCAGATTTAGCCCATCCCTTAAGCATTGACACCAAAGTTGCTACATAATACATTTTAAGGTCTGGAACAGCAAGGCCCCCCTGACGACGGTTCCTCCTTATAACCTCCCTGGCAATTCTGGGTTGTTTCCCTTTCCAGATATATTTTGAGAGTAAAGCTTGTGCCTGTACGAAAAATTTCTCTGGGATTAGTATAGGTAGGGTGCGATACGTATAGAGAAACTTTGGAAGGGAAAACATTTTGAAAGCCGCAATTCTCCCCATCCACGAGGTTTCAAGTTTGTTAAAATCTAATAATTCCCTTTCTGTGGAGCTTAAGAGAGCATCATAATTAAGTGCGTATAATTGTGATGTAGAATGGGACATATTAGTACCTAAGTATTTAATGCTTTCCTTTTGCCAGTCAAAATCCCAAGAGGTTCTTAGGTTTGTCACCATTGATTCCGGCATATTGATTGGCAAGGCTTGAGTTTTGGAGGAGTTGAGATGATAGTATGAAAGATCTCCGTATCTAGAAATCTGAACCATCACTGCCTCTAGGGATACCACGGGGTTAGTTAGAGAGAGGAGAACATCGTCTGCATAGAGGGATATGACATGGGAACGATTCCCTACCAACACTCCCGAAATTTGCCTAATTGCTTGTGCTAGTGTCTACATATCTCTTAAGCAGAGATCTGTGGAAGACATTATGGATCCTTAGAGTCTGAGGTAGCTCCAGACGAAAAGCCACCGGGTTAATGATCTTAATTACCCTATAAGGACCAATAAATCTCGGACCTAATTTCCACGAGGGAACCTTCAACTTGATATTTCTGGTAGGCAACCACACCAAGTCATTCACCCCAAGGTCCAGACCTTCAGAGCGCTTCCTATCAGCCACACGTTTGTATCTACCACCAATTCTCTTCAAACTTTCTTGCACACTCTGCCACACTGAAGAAAGTGAAGACGCAAATCGTTCCTCCTCGGGAATCCCAGACGGCCCCCCCTCACTAAACGTACAAAACTGAGGATGGAAACCATACGCACCAAAAAATGGTGACTTATCGGTGGACTCTTGACGACGATTATTAATGGCAAACTCGGCTAACGGTAAATAAGATGACCATTCCTCCTGATTTTCGGAAACAAAGCATCTCAAATATGTCTCTAGGTTTTGATTGGTACGTTCAGTCTGACCGTTGGACTGTGGATGGAAAGATGAAGAAAACAACAGATGAACCCCTAAACGAGAACAAAAAGCTTTCCAAAATTTAGAAACAAATTGGGTGCCACGATCCGAAACAATATCGGAAGGGACCCCGTGAAGCTTCACGATGTGGTCAATAAAAACCTGAGCCAGTGTGTTAGCATTAGGCAATGCGGCAAGAGCAATAAAGTGCACCATTTTACTGAATCTGTCAACAACTACAAGAATAACAGTCTTCCCCGCTGATACTGGTAGATCCGTAATGAAATCCATTGATAGGTGCGTCCAAGGCCTGTTGGGGATGGCCAGAGGTAAAAGACGCCCTGCCGGACGAGTATGATCTACCTTAGAACGAGCACAGGTAGCACATGCAGACACAAAATTCAACACCTCCTGGCGCCACTTAGGCCACCAGAACCGACGAGACACTAATTCAGAGGTTGCCCTACTACCTGGGTGTCCTGCCAGTGTGGAGTTATGGTGTTCTTTTAGTCTCTCCAGGCGTAAATTTTCTGGCACAAACAGTTTACCCGAGGGACAGGAGGTCGGGGCGTCCCCCTGAGCTCCCAACACCTTCCCTTCTAAACCTGAGTGCAATGCAGATACCACCACCCCCTTTTGCAAAATGGGCTCTGGTACATCAACATCACCCCCTCTAGGAAAACTTCGAGACAATGCATCCGCCTTAGTATTTTTTGCCCCCGGGCGATAGGTTATTACAAAATTAAACCTAGTAAAAAATAACGACCACCGAGCCTGTGTAGGGGTGAGACGTTTAGCAGACTCCAGATATAATAAGTTTTTGTGATCAGTAATCACCGTGACGGGATGAACCGCCCCCTCCAAAAAATGACGCCACTCCTCAAAGGCCAACTTAATAGCCAAAAGTTCCCTGTTGCCAATATCATAGTTCCTTTCTGCAGTAGACAATTTCTTCGAAAAGAAAGCACACGGACGCCATTCACCAGGGGACGGGCCCTGAGATAGCACCGCTCCCACCCCCACATCTGATGCGTCAACCTCTACAATAAAAGGAAGCGAGACATCTGGCTGTACAAGAATAGGGGCCGAGATGAATCTCTCCTTCAGAGATGCAAAGGCAGTTTTGGCTGCATGTGACCATTTGGAAAAATCGGATCCCTTCCGGGTCATGTCCGTCAGTGGTTTGACGACCAAGGAATAGTTCTTTATAAACTTTCTATAAAAATTGGCAAACCCCAGGAAGCGTTGCAATGCCTTCAGATTCTCAGGCAGATCCCTGTCCATAATCGCCCGGACTTTCTCTGGATCCATGCGGAAACCTGAATCTGACAACACATACCCCAGAAATGGCAGTTCTTTTACGGCGAACACACATTTCTCAAATTTAGCAAACAATTTGTTGGCCCTTAATATCTGCAGCACTTGTCTCACATGGATCTTATGTGTATCCAGATCCGGGGAATAGACCAAGATGTCATCAAGATATATCACAACAAATCTCCCGATAAGGTGACTAAAAATATCGTTGACAAAATGTTGGAACACCGCAGGCGCGTTAGTAAGACCAAATGGCATGACCAGATTTTCATAATGCCCTTCCGGAGTATTAAAAGCCGTTTTCCACTCATCCCCCTCTTTGATGCGAACCAGGTTATAGGCTCCTCTGAGATCCATTTTGGAGAACCATTTAGCACCAGCAACCTGATTAAAGAGGTCGGGAATGAGAGGAAGAGGATAGGGATCTCGGATAGTTATCCGGTTTAATTCCCGGAAATCCAGGCAAGGACGCAGGCCCCCATCTTTCTTTTTAACGAAAAAGAACCCTGCAGCCACGGGTGAAGAAGAGGGTCTGATGTGTCCCTTAGCCAAACTCTCCGAAATATAATCTTGCATAGCCTTCCTCTCCGGGCCGGAAAGATTGTATAACCGGGTTTTAGGTAGTTTTGCCCCAGGTAATAGATTAATCGGGCAATCATATGGACGATGAGGTGGTAACCCCTGACAACCCTTCTCAGAGAACACATCCATAAAATCTGACAGAAAGGCAGGTAAAGATGTTACAGAGAGTGTAGAGCACCTACTACTCAAGCAGTTGTCCTTACAATGTTCACTCCACTCCACAATCTCCCCGGCCTGCCAATCCACCACTGGATTGTGAGTCACCAGCCAATGAAGCCCCAATACCATAGGAGCCGGAAGACCGTCCAGGACATAACAAGAGATATGCTCTTTATGGAGGTCCCCTACCTGCAGATGGATATTATGGATGATCTGAGTAAGAGGGGAGGAGTCGATGGCAAAAACAGGAATAGTTCTGCGTACCGGTTCCGGAGTAAAACCCAGAGCCTGAGCAAACCGTGAATCCACCAAGTTGACCCCCGCCCCACTGTCCAAAAAGACCGAACAGATCTCAGTCTTATTGCCCGCCTCAACGGTAGCGGACAACAAAAACTGAGACGCGCGTATGGAGGAAACAAATACGCCCAGACTGTTATCCTCTGCACAATCTGGGGACTCTAGTTTTCCGGCGGCTGCTTTGTTTGTGGTCTCTTGGGTTCTGAGGGACAAACCTTTACAAAATGACCCCTCCCCCCACAACAAAAACAAACCTCTGACCTACGGCGGAACTTAGGAGGATTCACCCGTCTAGTGGCGCCCCCTATTTGCATTGGTTCGACTGGATCATAACAAACCGATCCCAGCCCTATAGAGGCCTCCGTAAAATTTAATAGTCTCTCCCTGAGTCGTCTGTCGATTCTTATGGACAGAGACATAGCAGCCTCAAGAGACCCAGGGACCTCGTATACCGCCAGCTCGTCTTTTAATTTTTCAGACAACCCCTGGCAGAACTGACTCCTAAGGGCCGAGTCGTTCCACAATGTATCAGTAGCCCACCTACGGAATTCGGAACAATGTAGTTCAGCAGACCGGTTCTCCTGCCGAAGTCTACGTAGCTTAGACTCAGCCAGTGAGACCCTGTCCGGGTCATCATATACGAGACCCAGGGCTTTAAAAAACTCCTCCACCGATCGTAAGGCCGGAGAGTCTGATGGTAGGGAGAAAGCCCAAGCGTGCGGATCTCCTTGCAGGAGAGAAACTACAATGCCCACCCGTTGTTCCTCACCGCCGGAGGATCTAGGGCGTAACCTGAAGAACAATTTGCAGGCTTCTCTGAAGGTTACAAATTGGTCTCTCCCTCCTGAGAACCTATCAGGTAAAGCCACTTTTGGCTCAGGAGTACCTTGGTTTCCCGTAGCAACGGTGGAACCCAAGGATTGCTGCTGCTGCTGCAGCACTGTTGCTTTTAATCCTGTCACTTCAAGGGATAACCCCTGTAATTGTTTCGCCAAAACCGTAACCGGATCCATAGTGGAACAGAAAAATACAAAGCAAAACAGCAAGCAAAAAAAAAAAGAAATGTCACTTTTATTTTATTTTATTTTTTTAAAAGGCCAGATATACTGTCACGACCGCTATCCCAGCAGCAGTCGTGTCGCACCAGACGGAGGGGAAGGGGGACCCTTATCTACGGATGGGAAATAGAATGGCCACCCCTGACTAACCCTAAGCTGGCACCTGTCTGCCCTGATACCCTAGACGGGGTGTGAACCCGTGCGGCGAGCAGGATGCCTAAACCCTCAGTCACCCTAACAAGACTAGACTGGGGAACGGCCGATGGGAGCACTAGTCACCATCACTCGCGTCTAGGAGAACAACAGGGGAAGACAGCAACAAACAAACAATCAAACAGCAGAGATAGACTTATCCAGTCACGAGCAGAGAAGGCGATCCCAATCACGACAGTCCACGCCGGACAAGAGCTCCACAGCAATACCGTCAAACGATCTCCTTCAAAGGTCAGAATAGCACTGGAAGTAAGGACTATATCTGGCAATGACTGAAAGTAAAACTGAAACTAATATAGTAGCTGGGAGTGGCAGACAGGACTCACCTGAGAAGGATGCCTACAAACTCCCAGTCAGGACAAAAAGGTTCACAAGGCAAAACCCGGATGACATACCCTGAACCACGGAGCAAACTCACAAGCTATCACGAGTAGCAAGTCGCTGCGACCTTCTCCTCCCAGACCTGTCTGGATCAGTCACAGTCGTGACACAGAACTTACTTATAGTAGCCGGTGAAAGTGAGTTCCTCATTTAAACCACCTGGGGCCTGTGAACCAAGGTTAAAAATCCACCTTGATTCCGAGCGGAGCAAACTCTTAGAAATATGTGTACCTGTCATGGCTGTTTGTGAGCAACAAGAGCATACACAGTAAATAGAGCTACTGACCGGACCCAAACTAGGGAGGATAAAGGGTGACCCCTGTCAGACCCTCAAAGCTCTCCCTATGCTGCTAAAGCACATGCCCGGATCCAAATGGTGGAACGAGGCATGCCCGCGTACCTAAGACTGATGACCACTGTAACCCCTACAATAGTGGAAGGGGCACGGCCACCGGTGCCCTGCTCAGTATATGGAGGGAACCGTGGTCGCCTCAGATCCAGTCAGAAAATAAACAGGTACACTACAATGTCTGCACACTTAGCTGAAGGAGCTGCAGCAGCAGAGAAGACGGATCCAAAGACAGCTGGCAATATCCGGAGTACTTGCTGTAGCAGAACACAGGTCCAGTGAAATGATAGCTTACAAGAGAAGATACTCAAGCAAGAGCTACAACTCAAATGAGAAATATAATCCACACCCTAGAAAGGAGGAGGGGTGATTTAAAGGCAGGGAAATCAAACGCAGGAGGAACAGCTGGGAGGAAGGAAACAGAAAGCAAAGACCTCATCACAGGGGCGGAGAAACAGAGCAGTGAGAACTCCTCCAAGCTCTAGTAGTGACATCATCACAGGGGTGGAGAAACAGAGCTGTGAGAACGTCTCAAAGCTCTGGTAGTGACAGTACCCCTGATGTTACCCCGGACAATATCCAACCCCACCACCCGTAGATCATCACACCTACCATCATGGTTATCCAGGAAGTGGGTTTCCACTGATGTTAGGGGTTTTTCCCCCTTACTTCTGTCCCGTGCTGCCAGCCGAATATTCGAAGTGTGCTGTTTTACTCTCTTCCTAAGTTCCTGCATGGTCTGGCCCACATAAATCCTGTTACAGGGGCAAAGAAGGGCATAGACTGCATTCTTGGAGCGGCAGTTAACGTAATATTTAAGATCCACCCTGTTGTCTTCTCCATGGGCAAAGCTATCAGAATTCAGCATAAATTGTCAGATGTTGCAATCCCCGTAGGGATATGTGCCTTTTAATGTGCCACCTCTACCCGTGGTGCCAACCGGGCGTTGGAAATGGCTGCGTACAAGGGTATCTTTGAGGTTTGGGGCCCTCCGTGCTATGATCCTTGGTTTATCATCGACATGCGAGGCTAATTTACCGTCCGACCGAAGTAGAAACCAATGCGTATTCAGGATATTGTACAAGTCAGACCACTGGTTGTTGTATCTAGTGATCACACGTACTTTGTTATCCCGTGATTTGGTCTTGGGTACAAATAAGTCCTCCCGTTTAGATTCCTTGGCCCTTTCAAATGCCGAGATACAACCTTTTTAGGATAGCCCCTCTCATGCAGTCTTGATGATAGATCTTGTGAGGCCTCCTTAAAATCACTAAATTCAGTGCAGTTACGTTGTAAGCGTTAGAACTGGCCCCTTGGTATACCCTTCTTCAGGTGTGCCGGATGGAAACTCGCAAAATGGAGTAGATTGTTAGTTGCAGTACTTTTTCGAAACAAAGATGTCACAATACTGGAATCCTTCAATTTTATTCGGAGATCCAAAAAGTCAACTTCAGACTCTGAAATTTTGTGTGTTAAGAATATGTTCAGCGAATTCTCGTTAATGAAACGCTCGCACTCCTGTCAAGATCCCTGCCAAAAAAATAAAATATCATCAATGAAGCGATACCAGCCCACCACATGATCCCTGAACTAATCCAATGGGTACACCCGTGTGGCCTCCCACCAGCCTAGGAAAAGGTTGGCATAGGAAGGCGCACACCGTGCACCCATGGCAGTATCAGTGATCTGCCTGTAAAAAATGCGGTCAAAAACAAAATAATTATGTGTGAGCACAAATTCTAATAAGCTCACCAGGAAAGTGTGGTGGGCTGGATCGCCAGTGATTGAGCCAGACAGGAAGAACTCGACAGCAGCAAGCCCATCACTATGGGCAATGTTAGAGTACAATGACTCAACGTCACATGTGACCATCAGGGTGCAGGGCGGCAAAACAATATCCCTCAATTCCTGTATCAGGTGCATGGAATCCCGGATGTATGATTTGAGGCCCAAAACAAAAGACTGTAAGAAAAAGTCCAAATTAATGCATGCCTGTTCGCATAGGCCCCCAATGCCTGCCACAATTGGGCGGCCAGGTGGATTCTCTATGTGTTTGTGCACTTTGGGCAACATGTAAAATGTGGTTGTAATAGGACAACTCACCTCCAAGAACTGGAGTTCCCACTTAGTAATAATCCTGATGTCAAACCATCCACCATTACGCCCTCTTTGAGCATGTTCCCTAACATCAATTTATTTTTTCAAGAAGTCCGCAAATTACAAAAGAATACCATCAAGGGAAGAAACATGGCTGTGGCCGAGTCCAACATTTTATTTCATTATTTAATATTTTTTTATTCTGACTCAGGGAAACAGTTATTGGGGGTATAGGACATGGTTTGGGGTGTATAATCATACAAATCGAGCCAACGAGGTATATTGTTTTGAGGGTATTACTTGTTTATGAATTTACTTATTTTTAACTATTTATTTATTGCACTGCACTATAATATGTCTGCGATTTTTTATAAATTATTGTGATTGTTGGTGGATCTATCATGACCTAAATGGCCTGTTTATACTGTGTCTGTATATTTATGGAGTCACTCTGTAGTATGTATTGTATAATATATATATAATTTATTGTCCTGACTGTGGATCTATTATGGCCCACAGTCTCAATATATGTCGGTTTTTTATTGTAATTACACTGTATGTATAATCATGTAACTGGCTCAAAATATTAAAATTATGTTAGGATATTCGATTTTGGTCATCGATTTGTTTATTGATAAAGACTATGTGGCTCAATTTCATTGTCTGTATTAATAACACTTGCTTTTGCCCCTTGTGTTCTATTGCGCTTTCTTGCGCCCCTTGCCTGTTTGCGTTCCACTGGATGCCACAGCGCAGGCTGGCGGCCGAAGGTGACGTCGATGCCGGGGTGCGTTTCCGGTCCTTGGAACGCATCGCGGCGCTGACTTCCGGTTTGGGCGCCATCTTGCGCATGAGCACTTGCTTTCACAACACGCCGGCTTGTACCAGCACCTGCATCTGCTCGCGACCATGCACCGGGGAGGATCCAGGTAACACACATCCTCTGCCGCCCCTTCCCTGGCCCCCTCCTTAGGAGATTTCTTCTGATAGGTTTGACCACAGGTTTGTTTAACTATGATGTAATCATATACAAACGGAAAATGCAAATGTGATCGCACACTACATCCAGCACTCTGCCCTCCATGCTGGATGAGACATTGGTTTATATTTTGGCCAAAGCATAGTAAGCCACTCACCGCGTCAAGGTTGTCTCATGAGTGGTCCCTAACTCTTGTTCCTACCTGTTCATGGGCCATGACAGCCACATAAAATCCAGGGAATGCAGGTCAGCATGCAAGCCAAGTACACTTTGCTTGTAACCCCGTCCGGTGCCATTACAGCTTTCATCGGATCCAGGGATGCAAGTACCAACATGCATGCTGAACCCATCATATACTTCTCCTGGAGCCAGATGGCTAATGGTAGGTTCTATACAAGCAGACTCAGTTTTATACTGACTTTAAAACCAGCCTCAAGGACAGATTAACTGGTCAGGTGTGCAATGACTCCAAGGAGATCGCCACGCCTCCAATATATACTACAAAGAAAAAAAAAAAAAAAAAGTCTGCTTGTATAGAACCTACCATTAGCCATCTGGCTCCAGGAGAAGTATATGATGGGTTCAGCATGCATGTTGGTACTTGCATCCCTGGATCCGATGAAAGCTGTAATGGCACCGGACGGGGTTACAAGCAAAGTGTACTTGGCTTGCATGCTGACCTGCATTCCCTGGATTTTATGTGGCTGTCATGGCCCATGAACAGGTAGGAACAAGAGTTAGGGACCACTCATGAGACAACCTTGACGCGGTGAGTGGCTTACTATGCTTTGGCCAAAATATAAACCAATGTCTCATCCAGCATGGAGGGCAGAGTGCTGGATGTAGTGTGCGATCACATTTGCATTTTCCGTTTGTATATGTATTTCACCATAGTGATCTGCACCTGCAGGCAGGTTGTGCTGACCCAACCCCTTATTTTTTTCTTTGTAGTATATATTGGAGGCGTGGCGATCTCCTTGGAGTCATTGCACACCTGACCAGTTAATCTGTCCTTGAGGCTGGTTTTAAAGTCAGTATAAAACTGAGTCTGCTTGTATAGAACCTACCATTAGCCATCTGGCTCCAGGAGAAGTATATGATGGGTTCAGCATGCATGTTGGTACTTGCATCCCTGGATCCGATGAAAGCTGTAATGGCACCGGACGGGGTTACAAGCAAAGTGTACTTGGCTTGCATGCTGACCTGCATTCCCTGGATTTTATGTGGCTGTCATGGCCCATGAACAGGTAGGAACAAGAGTTAGGGACCACTCATGAGACAACCTTGACGCGGTGAGTGGCTTACTATGCTTTGGCCAAAATATAAACCAATGTCTCATCCAGCATGGAGGGCAGAGTGCTGGATGTAGTGTGCGATCACATTTGCATTTTCCGTTTGTATATGTATTTCGCCATAGTGATCTGCACCTGCAGGCAGGTTGTGCTGACCCAACCCCTTATTTTTTTCTATGATGTAATCATGTTGACTATAAAAATGTTGAAACAGTCATTTGGATTCACATGGACCTCTGAGGAAGCTAGTCTTTGTACTAGCGATACGCTTGAGGACCCCTTTGCTCTCCTCACTGATCGGCTCTTGATATTCCATGTGCTACCACTGTGTTGTACGATAAGTATTCTACCCAGGTGTTGCAGGCATTTCACTGGTATCCTGTTGTGGCATTGTAATTACATGGTGACTTCTTTGATGTACTGTAGCACTTTATTTTGCCCATTAGTGGGGCTTGCTCCATGAATCCATGTTTTAAATTAATATGTCTCAATAAATCATGTTTTATTCTTGGAGGTGCGGCTGAGTTATGGTATTTCTTTCTTTCTTTAGTTTAGTTTATGCTTGTCTATTCTGATACCAGGCCTGCGCTCCTTTTTGTATTGTAAGGTGTGCCCCTCATTTTTCAGTTTTGCATTGATTCTCCCCCTGCTTCCAGCTCGTCTCCTCCTCCTCTCTGTCTCCCCATCTGAACTTTCCCCCTGTTCTTCTTCTCTTCGAGCGGGCACCCACGTGACATCCACGGACACATCGTCATCATCAACCGCTTCACTTGTATCTGACAACTCAGCAAAGGAAGCAGCAGCGGGTACAACATCATCATCATCACACCGTACGTCCATGTGTGTAATGCTGCCTGACTGAGACATATCCCTGTTATCTACATCCTCTGGCAATAATGGTTGTGCATTACTCATTTCTTACAACTGATCTGTAAATAACTCCTCTGACAGATCAAGTGAAGCAGCTGTGGTGCTAGTGTTGGTGATGGCGGTGGGCGAGTGGTAACTTGAGAGGTGCCCGAAGCTGAGCTGGAGGAGGATGATGCGTCAAGGTTCCGAGCGGAAGCTGTAGAAGATTGGGTGTCCTGTGTTAGCAAGTCAACTATGTCCTCAGAACTTTTCGAGTTCAGGGTACGTGGCCTCTGAACACTGGTGTCACGGATGATGTTGCAGATAGCTGGAAGTTATGGATAAACATCCGACTGGCTTGATCCCAAACTAAGGAGCATAAAGGTGACCCCTATAAAACCCTAAGAGCTCACCCTGACTGCTAAGCACATACAAGGGTCTCAGAGGTAGACGATTGCATGCCCTCGTACCTAGACTGTGTGACACCTGAAAATCCTATAATAGTGAGGGGACACGACCACCGGCTCCCTGCACTTAATACGGACGGAGTTAGGGTCACCTACAATCAAGCCAGCAAGGAAACAATACATGAAAGGACTTATCTGAACAAGCAGCAACAGAAGTCTCCAGCAGTGAACACTTCAAATCCAGGAAGTAGTATAAACCGCAAAGTGAGGCAGTATGGGAGGGAATATAAAGGAAAGAGGATTAGTCTAAATAGGTGACACCTGGGAGAAGGAAATGAGATGACAAAGTGAAACCAAAACAAAGAACATCATGCAAGAGGTAGAAAAGGACGTCTGTCAGACCTTCTCACAGAAGTGGCGGTGACAGTACCCCTCCCTCTACGGGTGGACTCCGGACACTCAGAACACACCTTCTCAGGATGAGACCTATGGAAAGCCTTGATGAGACGAGTGGCCTTAATGTCCGCCACTGGGACCCACATCCTCTCCTCAGGACCATAACCCTCCCAATGAACAAGGTATTGGAGAGAACCGCGGATGATACGAGAATCCACAATCCTAGAGACCTGGAATTCAAGATTACCATCAACAAAAATCGGAGGAGGAGGCAAAGAGGAGGGTACAGTGGGTTGGACATAAGGTTTTAATAGGGACCTATGAAAAACATTATGGATCTTCCAAGTCTGAGGAAGATCAAGACAGAAGGCAACGGGATTGATGACGGACAAGATCTTGTAAGGCCCAATAAACTTAGGACCCAACTTCCAGGAGGGAACCTTCAGTTTGATATTCTTTGTAGACAACCACACCAGATCACCCACATTCAGGTCCGGATTAGGCACACGTCTCTTATCCGCCACACGCTTATATCTCTCACTCATCCTCTTCAGATTACCCTGAATCTTTTGCCAAATAAATGACAAAGACGAGGAAAATCTCTCCTCATCAGGTAAACCAGAAGACCCCTCTCCAGAGAATGTCCCAAACTGTGGATGAAACCCATATGCACCAAAAAATGGTGACTTATCAGAGGACTCCTGGCGACGGTTATTTAAATCAAACTCAGCAAGGGACAAAAAAGAATACCAATCCTCCTGATTCACCGCCACAAAAAAACGCAGATATGTCTCCAGATTCTGATTGACGCGTTCGGTCTGACCATTCGACTGCGGGTGAAAAGCAGAAGAAAATGACAACTGAATTCCCAAGCGAGAACCGAAGGCCTTCCAGAATCTGGAAACAAATTGCGTGCCCCTATGCAATTTAACAATGTGATCAACAAACGCTTGCGCCAATGTCTTAGCATTGGGTAACCCAGAAAAGGGAATGAAATGCGCCATTTTGCTAAAACAGTCGACTACCACCAGAATCACAGTCTTCCCCGAGGAACGAGGTAGGTCCGTAATGAAGTCCATGGCCAGATGCGTCCAAGGACAGGAAGGAATGGGTAACAAGAGGAGAGAACCCGATGGCCATGAATGAGGGAACTTGGCATGAGCGCAGGTCTCGCAGGCTGCCACAAAACCCTCAACCGTCTTACGAAGAGCCAGCCACCAGAATCTCTGAACAATGAGATCTACTGTGGCTCTACTCCCCGGGTGCCCAGCAAGGACAGTATCGTGATGCTCCTTAAAAACCTTGTGTCGTAAAGCGAGAGGCACAAACAACCACCCAGGAGGACAAAGATCAGGAGCCTCTGCCTGTGCTGTCTGAACCTCTGCCTCCAAATCAGGATTAAGAGCAGAGACGACCACCCCTTCAGCCAAAATGGGACCCGGGTCTTCAAAGTTCCCCCCTCCCGGAAAACAACGTGACAGGGCATCCGCCTTCACATTTTTAAACCTAGAAAAGAATAAAGACCATCTGGCCTGTCTCGTGTTCAGACGCTTGGCTGATTCCAAATAGGCCAGATTCTTATGGTCAGTAAACACGGTAATAGGGTGTCTGGCTCCCTCTAGCCAATGGCGCCATTCCTCAAAAGCTAATTTGATGGCCAACAACTCCCTATCTCCCACATCGTAATTTCTCTCTGCAGAGGAGAGTTTCCTTGAGAAAAAGGCACACGGTCGCCATTTGGCAGGAGAGGGACCCTGAGATAAGACCGCACCCACACCCACCTCAGAAGCGTCCACCTCAACAATAAAAGGTAGAGAGACATCAGGTTGCACCAAAATGGGAGCGGAAGCAAAAATCTCTTTGATACTAGAAAAGACCTTAAGCGCATCTACCGACCAGGAGGAAAAATCTACCCCCTTTTTAGTCATATCAGTGAGTGGCTTAAAAACAGAGGAATAATTCAAAATTAACTTTCTGTAATAATTGGCAAAACCCAAAAACCGCATCAGCGCCTTCTGATTCTCAGGAAGCTCCCAATCAAGCACAGCGCGGACCTTCTCAGGGTCCATGCGAAAACCAGAAGCGGAGAGAAGAAAAGCAAGAAATTGAATCTCCGGAACCACAAACACACATTTTTCCAGTTCAGCGTACAATTTATTCTCCCGCAGAATGAGCAAGACCTGACGTAGGTGGTCCCTATGAGTTTTGAAATCAGGAGAAAAAATCTAAATGTCATCTAGATACACCAGTACAAATTTCCCCATTAAATGATAAAAAATGCTGCTCACAAAATGTTGGAAGACGGCCGGAGCATTCATCAAACCAAAGGGCATAACCAAATTCTCGAAATGACCCTCAGGGGTATTGAAGGCCGTCTTCCATTCATCCCCTTCCCTGACCCTGACTAGGTTGTATGCCCCTCTTAAATCCAACTTTAGCCCCAACAATCTGGTTAAACAGGTCCGGGATCAGAGGAAGCGGATATGAGTCACGAATTGTGATACAGTTCAGCTCCCTGAAATCCAGACAAGGTCTTAAAGAACCATCTTTTTTCTTAAAAAAAAAAAAACAGCAGCAACAGGTGACTTCGAGGGGCGGATGTGTCCCTTTCTTAGGCTCTCAGAGATATAAGTACGCATAGCGACTCTTTCACGTTGAGAGAGATTGTATAAACATGATTTTGGCAGCTTGGCGCCTGGGATGAGATTAATAGGGCAATTGTACTCCCGTTAAGGGGGCAGCTCCTGGACACCACTCTCGGAAAACACATCCGAAAATTCAGAGAGAAAAGATAGTACAGTCTTGGTAGAAACCTCTGAAAGAGACGCCGTGAGGCAATTCTCTCTGCAAAACTCCCTCCAACCATTTATTTGCCTTGCTTGCCAATCAATGGTGGGGTTATGTTTAGTGAGCCAGGGTAGCCCCAACATTAGAGGAGTAGGTAATCCGCTTAGGACGAAACATGACATATCCTCAACATGAGCATCACCCACAGTCAAACGGATATTGTGAACTATGTCCTTTAACGATTTTTGAGAAAGTGGAGCGGAATCGATAGCAAAAACAGGTATATCCTTTTCCAAAGTGCATACCTGGAAACCATATGTTATAGCAAATTGATTATCAATGAGATTGACAGCTGCTCCACTATCTACAAAAATCTCACAAACAATGTTCTTGCTATCTAGCGCCACCCTGGCAGGTAGGAGAAAACGGGAACTACAAGCAAACGGCAAACCTTCAATTTCCGCATCAACCTTGCCAATAGTAGCAAATGGAAAGTTTTTAGAGGGTTTTTTTCTTTTTGTTTCTTTATTACCCTCAGAAAACTCCCTGAATCTCCTAGAGGAGCAAACATTAGCCAAATGATTTATACCCCCACAACAGAAACAAACCCTCCTCTGAGAGCTGAATCCTCTACTATCAGAGGCAAGCAAACCCAGCTCCATGGCCTCCTGCTCAGAGGGGATTGAGAAAGACTGAGGCCCCTGCGCACTGAATGAGACCGCCCCACTGTCCTTGGACTGAATATGACAGGAAGGAGTGGTCTCTCCTCTCGCTCTAAGACACCTGTCAATACGAACAGCTAGAGACATGGCAGACTCCAATGAGGCAGGTCTCTCATGAAAAGCAAATGCATCTTTTAATCCCTCCAAAAGACCATGGCAAAATTGACTTCGGAGTGCAGCATCGTTCCAACAAGTATCAGCTGCCCATCTCCGAAATTCAGAACAATATATCTCTGCGGACTGTTTACCCTGGCATAAAAGACGCAGTTTAGATTCAGCCAGAGCAATACGATCCGGATCATCATATATCTGCCCCAGGGCTACAATAAATTCATCCACTGATCGGAGGGGCCGTGCCCCCACTGGCAGCGAAAAGGCCCAAAACTGAGCGTTATCCCTGAGCAGCGAGATGATGATCCCCACCCTCTGCTCCTCATCACCAGAGGAATGGGGAAGTAGGCGAAAATGGAGTTTGCAAGCCTTTCTAAAGCGAACAAAATTCTCACTACCCCCGGAGAACGTATCCGGAAGCGAGATCTTAGACTTGGAACAAACTCCATGAACGCAAGCAGAAATGGTCACCTGAAACTGAGACACAGTTTTACGCAGATCTGCTACCTTCAGTGAAATACCTTGCATGCGGTCAGTCAAGGCTGAAACCGGATCCATGCTTAAGACGGTTATGGCGGTTTATAATGTCACGGATGATGTTGCAGATAGCTGGAAGTTATGGATAAACATCCGACTGGCTTGATCCCAAACTAAGGAGCATAAAGGTGACCCCTATAAAACCCTAAGAGCTCACCCTGATTGCTAAGCACATACAAGGGTCTCAGAGGTAGACGATTGCATGTCCTCGTACCTAGACTGTGTGACACCTGAAAACCCTATAATAGTGAGGGGACACGACCACTGGCTTCCTGCACTTAATACGGAGGGAGTCAAGGTCACCTAGAATCAAGCCAGCAAGGAAACACAATACATGAAAGGACTTATCTGAACAAGCAGCAACAGAAGTCTCCAGCAGTAAACACTTCAAATCCAGGAAGTAGCATAAACCGCAAAGTGAGGCAGTATGGGAGGGAATATAAATGAAAGAGGATTAGTCTAAATAGATGACACCTGGGAGAAAGTGAAACCAAAACAAAGAACATCATGCAAGAGGTAGAAAAGGATGTCTGTCAGACCTTCTCACAGAAGTGGCGGTGACAACTGGGCATTATTCTATGGCCAAATGAAATCACAACACCACGACCACAACGGCCCCTGCGGGGTGGCCTGCCTCTGCCTGTCATTTTTTTTTTTTTATTAGTGGTACTATGCGTGCAAGGTACTGTGCCACCCTATATGAGTGGTGGGCAGTGGGAGCAGTACAGTCAGTGGGCCTGACACTCACTGGCAGGCAACTGCAATTATATTACAGAGGAAAAATTAAATGACTTTTTTATCTGCAAGGTACTGTGCCATCCTATATGAGTGGTGGGCAGTGGGCACAGTACAGTGAGTGGGCCTGACACTTACTGGCAGGCAAATGCAATTAGCTTACAGGGGAAAAATTCTATGAATTTTTTATCTGCAAGGTACTGTGCCACCCTATATGAGTGGTGTGCACACAGTACAGTCTGTGGGCCTGACACTCACTGCCACACAACTGCAATTATATTAAAGAGGAAAAATTAAATGACTTTTTTATCTGCAAGGTACTGTGCCACCCTATATGAGTGGTGGGCAGTGGGCACAGTACAGTCAGTGGGCCTGACACTCACTGGCAGGCAACTGCAATTAAATTACAGAGGAAAAATTGTATTACTTTTTTATCTGCAAGGTACTGTGCCACCCTATATGAGTGGTGTGCAGTGGGCACTGTACAGTCTGTGGGCCTGACACTCACTGGCAGGCAACTGCAATTATATTACAGAGGAAAAGGTAAATTACTTTTTTATCTGCAAGGTACTGTGCCACCCTATATGAGTGGTGGGCAGTGGGCACTGTCAGGGTGGATTTGATTTAAATCAAACCGATTTAAATCACGATTTAAATCACTAGTCAGTAAGGCTTGATTTAAATCATAGTTTTTTTACATAAAGATTCATATTTGGACAATTTTTCTGTTGTACTTAGGAAGGAGAAAAATAATCATTACCTTAATATTAACAATTTAAATAGGATTTATTCAACTGAAACAATAACATTACAGCATGTTATTTGCTTAAAAATCCATGTTTGTTAACTAATTTGGCTAAAGAAAATATATATATATTTTAAGATATATAGTTTCACTTTCTTCTTGTGCAGATCTATTCCACTCCAAACAATCTGAAAAATATTGTTTATTTTCTATTCACTGAACTTTAAACTTAGCACTGAAGGGGTTGATTCTGTATTTATAGGTTTGTAGAAGTTAGGATTAAGATCTTTTTCTCAACTCTTTTCATGTTATAAATTCAGTTTTGAGAACTCCAAAATTAAACCAAGCATCTGTGATAATATCTTGTAGGCAGAGAAACTACCCAGTAATCTTACAAAAACCTCTGGAAGAGCATGACATTGTGAATGGATTAATGGAATTTAACAAAAAATTAAACATATACAGCCTTATTCTACATAATTAAAAAAGTAATCTTTATTTCATAATGAAATAACCTTTGGATGGTAATATATTTTCCTCAAAAAGCATTTTATATAAAAAAAAATCTGATTTAAATCAAAAAAATCCGATTTAAATAAAAAAAAATCAGATTTTTTTTATTTATTTTTTAAAAAAAATCATTGATTTTAATCCACCCTGGGCACTGTACAGTCTGTGGGCCTGACACTCAATGGCAGGCAACTGCAATTATATTACAGAGGAAAAATTAAATGAATTTTTTATCTGCAAGGTACTGTGCCACCCTATATGAGTGGTGGTCAGTGGGCACTGTACAGTCTGTGGGCCTGACACTCACTGGCAGGCAACTGCAATTATATTAAAGAGGAAAAATGAAATGACTTTTTTATCTGCAAGGTACTGTGCCACCCTATATAAGTGGTGGGCAGTGGGCACTGTACAGTCTGTGGGCCTGACACTCACTGGCAGGCAACTGCAATTATATTACAGAGGAAAAATAAAATGACTTTTTTATCTGCAAGGTACTGTGCCACCCTATATGAGTGGTGGGCAGTGGGCACTGTACAGTCTGTGGGCCTGACACTCACTGGCAGGCAACTGAAATTATATTACAGAGGAGAAATTAAATTAATTTTTTATCTGCAAGGTACTGTGCCACCCAATATGAGTGGTGGGCACTGGCAGTGGGCACAGTATAGTCAGTGGGCCTGACACTCACTGGCAGGCAAGTGCAATTAGCTTACAGAGGAAAAATTAAAGGGTTTCTGTCACCCCACAAAACTGTTTTTTTTTTTTTTTTTGGATAGTTAGATTCCTTATAGTGCGATATAGGAGAATATAATAGTCTTACTTACTTTCATGCGGCCGATTCTTTATAAAACGAAGTTTTATAATATGTAAATGAGGGCTCTACCAGCAAGTAGGGCGTCTACTTGCATGTAGCCGCAGCAGAAATCCGCCCCCTCGCCGTGTTGATTGACAGGGCCAGCCGTGATCTCCTCCTCCGGCCGGCCCAGTCAGTATTTCAAAAATCGCGCGCCTCGCGTCATTCGGCGCAGGCGCTCTGAGATGAGGAGGCTCGTCTCCTCAGCACTCCCTCAGTGCGCCTGCGCCGATGACATCACCGAAAGAGAAGACGTCATCGGCGCAGGCGCACTGAGGGAGTGCTGAGGAGACGAGCCTCCTCATCTCAGAGCGCCTGCGCCGAATGACGCGAGGCGCGCGATTTTTGAAATACTGACTGGGCCGGCCGGAGGAGGAGATCACGGCTGGCCCTGTCAATCAACACGGCGAGGGGGCGGATTTCTGCTGCGGCTACATGCAAGTAGACGCCCTACTTGCTGGTAGAGCCCTCATTTACATATTATAAAACTTCGTTTTATAAAGAATCGGCCGCATGAAAGTAAGTAAGACTATTATATTCTCCTATATCGCCCTATAAGGAATCTAACTATCCAAAAAAAAAAAAAACAGTTTTGTGGGGTGACAGAAACCCTTTAAATGAATTTTGTATCTGCAAGGTACTGTGCCACCCTATATGAGTGGTGTTCACACAGTACAGTCTGTGGGCCTGACACTCACTGGCAGGCAACTGCAATTATATTAAAAACCAAACAAGTGGAGTGTTATATCAAAAAAAATATTTTATTATAAAATATAAAAATGGAGAACAACAGGATGTAATACAGTACACGGAGAAGCACAGGGTGAGTCAAATCAAAAGAACAACCATGAGACTGCGCAAAGTAATGCACAGATAGGTACGATCGAGAGGTAAAGCTAAAGCTAAGGCTCTGGGAAACCAGATAAGTATCACATATAATAGTCTCCTCAATAGGGGTATGGTACACAAAGCACCACAGACTAAATGTAATCATAGGCGTGCGCACGGGGTGTGCCGGGTGTGCCTGGGCACACCCTAATCACACCCCTGTGCTCCGCCTCCTGCACTGCCGCCCTGCACTAGTGTCCGTCCGACCGCACAGCTTCATGTCATGTATGAGAGTGACATACATACATACTGCGTGCTGGTCTGTAGTGTAATCCAGACTCCACCCCCACTGCTCCGCTGTGCTGCTTGTCTCAGTCTCCCGGCAGGCGTAACGTCACTCACTCCGACGTCACGTGCCGGCTCCGCCTGCTTCATTAATAAAGTGGGAGGAGCATGCGCGTGCGGCGTGACGGAGTGAGTGACGTCACGTTACGCTGCCGCCGGCTGCCAGTGCCTATTTTGAATGTTTGAAGAGCGGGAGCCTGCCTGCCCGCGCCCAGTGTGCCTAACTGCCCCAGTGAATGGATTCTGATCTTGTCCCAGTAAGTAAGTGAAGTGATAGATAAGGATTATTAGATAGTAGTAATACTAGTACATACTTTGCACAAGTTTATTACTTACAACTTAAGCTCACATAATGTCAGGGACACTGTTATGGGGGGAGGTAGATATCTGTGGATGATCATGACACATATAGCACAAGATGCTGGCGCTGCTATATATGTGTGTCATCCACAGATCCCCCCGGTCCCCCATAACAGTGTCATCCACAGATCCCCCCGGTCCCCCATAACAGTGTCATCCACAGACCCCCCCCCCCCCGCATCTGTGTCAGATTCCACACAAATGATCATGCCCTCATAACAGTGCCATCCACAGATATCCCCTTAACAGTCTATTAAGGGGATATCTGTGGATCACTGTTATGGGGGGATCTGTGGATGACGCACTGTTAATAACAATGCATCATCCACAGATGCCCCCATAACCGTGTGTCATCCACTGATGCCCATAACCGTGTGTCATCCACTGATGCCCATAACCGTGTGTCATCCACTGATGCCCATAACAGTGTGTCATCCACTGATGCCCATAACAGTGCGTCATCACAGATGCCCCCATAACAGTGCGTCATCCACAGATGCCCCCATAACAGTTCGTCATCCACAGATGCCCCCTAACAGTTCGTCATCCACAGATGCCCATAACAGTTCGTCATCCACAGATGCCCCATAATAGTGTCATCCACAGATGCCCCCATAACAGTGCGTCATCCATAGATGCCCCCATAATAGTGTCATCCACAGATGCCCATAACAGTGCATCATCCACAGATGCCCCCATAATAGTGTCATCCACAGATGCCCATAACAGTGCATCATCCACAGATGCCCCCATAATAGTGTCATCCACAGATGCCCCATAATAGTGTCATCCACTGATGCCCATAACAGTGCATCATCCACAGATGCCCCCATAATAGTGTCATCCACTGATGCCCATAACAGTGCGTCATCCACAGATGCCCCCATAACAGTTCGTCATCCACAGATGCCCCCATAATAGTGTCATCCACAGATGCCCATAACAGTGCATCATCCACAGATGCCCTCATAATAGTGTCATCCACAGATGCCCCATAATAGTGTCATCCACTGATGCCCATAACAGTGCATCATCCACAGATGCCCCCATAATAGTGTCATCCACTGATGCCCATAACAGTGCGTCATCCACAGATGCCCATATGTCACGCCCTGCCGCCCTGTGGATGTGCTGAGACGATCTGTCAGAGTTGCTGACTCGATCTGACTGTTTTGGGTTTGAACAGAATCCCACCTCCCATCAGGTGTGGTTCGTTTGGTAATTGGTGAGGCAATTTATTCCTCCCGCTCCCTGTAGCCTTTGCGGGTTATAGTGCTGGCGGTTTTGGTGGAGTGTCTGTGCCAGCTCATCTAAAGATAAGTCCTTTTTCCTTTTGTGTCTGTTTTTACTAGGCCCCCAGAGTGATGCTAGCTCCTTTGGTTGAAGGAGCTGGTAGTCTTTTTCCCTTTTCCCTACTGAGGGTTTGGTCCAGTGTGTTTCAGCTTAGGTATGTGGGCATGTACAGTATATGTGTATATATACATATATATATATATATAAATCAAGGAATGTGGGCAGCACCACTGTCTGAAGGGTACAGACGGAGTGCCAGCGGCTGAGTCGGCGATCCACCTCCAAATAATATAAAATAAATTAAATCCGCAGCACATCCAGGTAGTGAACAAGTGAAAGAAGCTTTAATTACCAAGCATGCGACGTTTCAATCCTCTCAATGGGATTTTTCTCAAGCAGTGACACTGCTTGAGAAAAATCCCATTGAGAGGATTGAAACGTCGCATGCTTGGTAATTAAAGCTTCTTTCACTTGTTCACTACCTGGATGTGCTGCGGATTTAATTTATTTTACATACATATATATATATATATATTTACACACGCGTGGCGTGTGTTAGTGCTTTAGGGTGCACACCCTAATGCAATAGGCTGCGCACGCCTATGAATGTAATAAACCCAAAGTCGTAGCTAGCATACACGGAATAATATAGGCGTCACAATCAGCCAAATAAGGTAATATAATAATGAAAAATCACTTGGCTGGGATCAAAAATAATAAAACTGGTATACGCCTAAGTGCAAGGGACCCAGCGTGGATACATACAGGGGTGCCCCACACGCAGTATGGAACCGTGCTAAATACAGAACGTACCTGAAGACATGGTGGCAAAATGAATGACAGGCCCTGGGCGCGAGACCTCGACGCGCGTTTCACCTCAACGGCTTCGTCAGGAGGTACTATGTGATGCATCAGCAGGGTATATATAGAACATGATAGGGGTGGGGCGATGGACAGAAATTACCTGGATGCGGCACATCTGCGGACCACACGAACGGGCGCGGGAAGCTCCATGGTACGCGGCGCCATCTCTCAGCGCATCCACGTCTGCGCACCGCGCATGCGCGGCGGCACTTGCAGACGCCACGGAGCGCGTCGAGATGGCGTCGCCCAGCGCATGCGCACCCCGCGACCCCCGTGGAACGCAGGTGAACCGCAATCCACGGCTCTGAAAGAAACTAGAGGATGGGATATAATCGCACGATTGCCACAATGCCGCAGGCATACCCTTGCTGCATCCCCACCGGGCCCCTCGCTCACAGAAATTATCATATAAGGAGAAGACCATCAATAGACATCTAATATGAATCAAAGGATAATAAAAAGTGACATGATCATAAGTGTAGCAGATAATAGCGTGACTTCCTGATATGCACACATAGTGACATATCAGATAGAAAGGTGACATGTAAGGGATCCATATAAATAGAACCATAATAGTGACTAACTATAGCATAACCCTGTAACTCACACACAGTGATGGGTAATAAAAAACATACGATGTGCTAGGGGTCCATAACAATAGAACCAGTACCAATATAGCGATCATACAGATGATCTAGTGGTATGGTGAATAAAAGAGAAAATCTTATCCATAAAGACATCACATATGGAGGAAAGTGCTGTCAGTAATATACATATAATCATTAGTGTACATAATCCTAAACGTGTCCAGTCAGGTCATATGGGTCAGTATTACCATCTAGGCCGTAATTCACCCATAACTAGATACACTATCCGTCTCCTTCTCAAATATACATGATAATATAGTCTCTCAGATTACAAGACAAATTCATGTAGACAAAGAGACAGAAGTGTAAAGAACATGTAAGCCTAGAAGGTGGACATAGTAAAACAATTCATACGAGTAAAGGAAATCATCCCATTATATTAGTAAAAAAAGGGGGGATAATACTGTATAAAAAGCTGTATAATATAGACCCGCTGTGATAGTGGTAGAGGGTGGGGGCGAACAGGGTGGCACCCCGGGCAGCAAAAGGCAGCCCGCGGGGTCACCCCAGGCACACCCAACCCACCGCCCAGCATGGATGACAAGAGGATACACAAAAAGTCCTGAAACGGAAAGGGGTGACCGGGGTGACACCACCGGCGGCAAAGGCCGCCGGCGGGGTCAGCCGAGACACCCCCAGCCGCCAAGACAAGGAACAACGAGAGCAGCAATGTGAACCGAGGCAATAGTGGAGTCGGGGCGACCGGGACGGCACCACAAACGCCACAAGAGCCGAATGCGGGGTCGACCCGGGCCCCCACAACCCCAAAAAGAGGAGGGCCACGATGAAATTGGCCCCACCCATATGGCACCGAGCACATCAGATATCTAACAAGTCCTCCCCAAACATATAGCAATATCATAACAAGGATCTCACTGGCTATAATATGCCAGGCAGATCTATACCCATATATTCTCGGAGCACAAAGTAGTGCCCCGCCATATGTATATATACTAGGAGTAATATAATATCATGTAAATGTGTTGCTAGGAGGTCTTGACGAACATCCTCTCTTGTGGCGGCCATGTCATCACAATAGGTGGCTCCGTCCATCGTCACCAATTCCACACAGAAATGAATAGCATGATCTCAAAAAGAAAAAAAATGACAATATTATAGAAAATACAATATAATAAAACAAAAGAAAAAATATACCCTGCAATAAAATTCGCGCAATTTTCATAGAAAGGAAGAAAAACTGTTAGATTCATTAAGGCCGTACGGAGTGACGGTATCAAGGTTGACAATCCACCTAGTCTCTCTACGGAGTAGAGCCACTTTAATATTACCGCCTCTAGACCCTAGATGGATTCTGTCAATACCCTTCACCGTCAGTCCCCCTGGATCGGACCCGTGAAACCTGCGAAAATGTCGTGGAACCGCCTGCAGTGACTCCCAATCCTTCTCAGGGATTTCCGCCGCTGCTCGAATCCTACACACATGTTCCAAAACCCGTGTCTTCAGGGCTCTCTTTGTCATACCAACATAAAAAAGATTACATGGGCATGTGATCAGATATATCACAGCCTCAGTGTTACAATTTATGTTGTGTACGATCTTAAAGTCTTTTCGGCCTGAGGAGTCACTGAAGGCGGTAGAACGAATCATGTACCTGCAGGCGGCACACGATCCACAGGAGAAAGACCCCCACTTGGGACCTTTACTGCCAAAAATACCCCCCCTGGGTGTGGGGACATAGTGACTCTTTGTGAGGATGTCACGCAAATTGCGTGACCGCCTCCACGTAATCTGGGGATATGTAGGGAGGCATACCGCCAGATCACCATCTGTGTGAAGAACTGACCAATGTCTCCTCAGAATGTTCTGAATATACCTCCATTTCGAATTGAAAGGGGTAATGAATCTCACACATGTGTCACGGTTATCCCTTTTCTGAACTCTACTCACCAACAAGGAGTCTCTAGATGTTTTTTTGGCTCCTTCATAGCCCCGCTGTATGGTATTATATTGATAACCTCTTTCGAGGAATCGTTGTGTCAGCACGCCGGCTTGTTGTTCGAACTGCTTATCACTGGAGCAGATCCTGCGAGTTCTTAGGAACTGCCCTGTAGGTATTGCCCGAATCGTATTGGGATGGTGAGCAGAGGAGGCGTGGAGAAGGGCATTGACGGCAGTGGACTTCCTGAAAAGATCAGTGGACAAATGACCGTCAGATCCCTTAGTGATCATTATATCCAAGAATTCGACATTCGTAAGACTATATTTCCAGGTAAGTCTGATATTACGTGTGTTCTGGTTGAGACAGGCCAAAAAGTTTTCCAAGGCCGGAATAGTATCTTGCCATAGGAAAAACACATCGTCTATATACCTAGACCATAGGAGTGCGGCATCATATCCAGGTGTTTCCTGGACGATCTCTCTCTCCCACAGCCCCAGGAACAAGTTGGCATATGCGGGGGCACACGATGCCCCCATAGCTGTCCCCTGGAGCTGTAGGAAGAGGCGGTCCTTAAATAAAAAATAGTTATGCGTGAGCATAAATTTTAACAATGTCAGAATAAACTCAATCATACCATTGTCATAATCTGACATGGTCAAAAAGGATCTGGATGCCCGCACTCCCTGGTCATGGTATATAGACGTGTATAACGACTCAATGTCGCATGTGACAAGGACCACATCTGGGTCAACATGAATCCCATTTAGCCGTCTCAGCATGTCGGTGGTATCCTTAACAAAAGAAGGAAGGGTTTCTACGCTTTTCTGGAGAAAAAAATCAATAAACCTTCCCACATTGGTGCACAAGCTGCAGATCCCCGAAACGATCGGACGTCCGGGAGGATGGGTACGGCTCTTGTGCACCTTAGGGAGCAGATATAGGGTGGATTTGACCGGGAAGTCAACTCTCAACCCTTCCATCATTTTAGTAGTAATAATGCCCTGATCACAGGCTTCTGCAAGAATATTATCCAACTCATTCTTATAAAGTGTAGTGGGGTCCCTCTCAATTCTACGGTAGCATACCTTGTTATTGAGCTGCCTAAAAACCTCTCTTTCGTACATCTGCACAGGCCATATCACGACATTACCCCCCTTGTCAGCAGGTTTGATCACCACATCTCTCAATTCCTGTAGCTCCCGAAGTGCCTGTCTCTGTGAACGAGTCAGGTTGTCTTTTTCAATATGTACATGGTCTATATTTAGATCTCGTTTTACTAATTTCACAAAGACATCCACCGCGGGGCACAATGTTTTAGGGGGGAATGTACGTGAGCGCCTGTGCAGATGTACGGGAGACCTACTGGGTACAGTAGCCATCTGATCCTCTAAAAGGGATTCCAGGTCACGGATCGCCTGCCTCTCAGCCGGCGACATCGAGGCAGTCGCATCGTGACCACGACTAAAGTGCTTCTTAAATAGAAGCTTCCGAGCAAACAATTCCAAATCTTTAACTACCTCAAAGTAGTCAAATCTACCCACAGGGGAAAAGGATAGCCCCTTCTGCAGAACTTGCTGTTGTGTTAAAGTGAGACTAATGGTAGAAAGGTTAATTACCTTCAGTTCTGTACTCTCTTCCCTCGGCCATTCCCATTCTAGTGTTTCCGTTTGTATACTGGGGTACGTAGATTGTACCCTCCCCTTTCGGGATCCGGACCACGTGCCGCGGCCGGGCGTCCTTCTAAAAAAGGCACGCCACATTCTTCTTCGGATGTTGAAGACACCAGAGATTGGGAACGTGAACGGGATTCAGGTCTAGGGTTAGTATGTTGCCACCTAAATACTTTGTTCTGCTGGTAATCCCCCAGATCTCTCTGAAATTTTTTGGTTTTAATAGACTGAATCTCACGCTCCCACTTGGCAAGATCTTCCTCCAAATTTTTGTCAAATGATTCCAGTTCTTCCTTAGTCAGCAGTAGCTGGATACCGTCCTTATGGCCGTCAATGTCCTTCTCCACAGCCTCCAAAGCTCTACGATCTGCCCCAATGAGCAGCTCAATAAGGGTTTGAGAACATTTAGTGAGGGTTTCCTCCCATTTGGTGGTAAATGTGGGGTCCTCCCCCTCCAATGTGGGAAAGATTTGGACCCTAAGACCTCGTGGTATGATGTTCCTAGTTAGGTAATTTTCTAGTGCGGCCTTATTCCACCACAACTTGGTCAGTTTTTTCAGGGCCTCTCTGATCTTAAGTTTAAGTTCCTTGCTATCGCATTTCTCCGTGTCCTGTGCCGTAGTATCCCCAAATACTGTTCCCAACTGTGACAACCAGTTTTTGTCACGTGCTCGGAAATCCATGTATGAGGAATTGCCTGAAAATATATATAAATGCTATTATCCTACAAAAAGGCAGCTCTGTCAACTAAGACAGCTATAGTGACCACTTGTACCACATCCAGAGTAAACTAAAAACCAAACAAGTGGAGTGTTATATCAAAAAATGTTATTTATTATAAAATATAAAAATGGAGAACAACAGGATGTAATACAGTACACGGAGAAGCACAGGGTGAGTCAAATCAAAAGAACAACCATGAGACTGCGCAAAGTAATGCACAGATAGGTACGATCGAGAGGTAAAGCTAAAGCTAAGGCTCTGGGAAACCAGATAAGTATCACATATAATAGTCTCCTCAATAGGGGTATGGTACACAAAGCACCACAGACTAAATGTAATAAACCCAAAGTCATAGCTAGTCGTGGTCACGATGCGACTGCCTCGATGTCGCCGGCTGAGAGGCAGGCGATCCGTGACCTGGAATCCCTTTTAGAGGATCAGATGGCTACTGTACCCAGTAGGTCTCCCGTACATCTGCACAGGCGCTCACGTACATTCCCCCCTAAAACATTGTGCCCCGCGGTGGATGTCTTTGTGAAATTAGTAAAACGAGATCTAAATATAGACCATGTACATATTGGAAAAGACAACCTGACTCGTTCACAGAGACAGGCACTTCGGGAGCTACAGGAATTGAGAGATGTGGTGATCAAACCTGCTGACAAGGGGGGTAATGTCGTGATATGGCCTGTGCAGATGTACGAAAGAGAGGTTTTTAGGCAGCTCAATAACAAGGTATGCTACCGTAGAATTGAGAGGGACCCCACTACACTTTATAAGAATGAGTTGGATAATATTCTTGCAGAAGCCTGTGATCAGGGCATTATTACTACTAAAATGATGGAAGGGTTGAGAGTTGACTTCCCGGTCAAATCCACCCTATATCTGCTCCCTAAGGTGCACAAGAGCTGTACCCATCCTCCCGGACGTCCGATCGTTTCGGGGATCGGCAGCTTGTGCACCAATGTGGGAAGGTTTATTGATTTTTTTCTCCAGAAAAGCGTAGAAACCCTTCCTTCTTTTGTTAAGGATACCACCGACATGCTGAGACGGCTAAATGGGATTCATGTTGACCCAGATGTGGTCCTTGTCACATGCGACATTGAGTCGTTATACACGTCTATATACCATGACCAGGGAGTGCGGGCATCCAGATCCTTTTTGACCATGTCAGATTATGACAATGGTATGATTGAGTTTATTCTGACATTGTTAGAATTTATGCTCACGCATAACTATTTTTTATTTAAGGACCGCATCTTCCTACAGCTCCAGGGGACAGCTATGGGGGCATCGTGTGCCCCCGCATATGCCAACTTGTTCCTGGGGCTGTGGGAGAGAGAGATCGTCCAGGAAACACCTGGATATGATGCCGCACTCCTATGGTCTAGGTATATAGACGATGTGTTTTTCCTATGGCAAGATACTATTCCGGCCTTGGAAAACTTTTTGGCCTGTCTCAACCAGAACACACGTAATATCAGACTTACCTGGAAATATAGTCTTACGAATGTCGAATTCTTGGATATAATGATCACTAAGGGATCTGACGGTCATTTGTCCACTGATCTTTTCAGGAAGTCCACTGCCGTCAATGCCCTTCTCCACACCTCCTCTGCTCACCATGCCAATACGATTCGGGCAATACCTACAGGGCAGTTCCTAAGAACTCGCAGGATCTGCTCTAGTGATAAGCAGTTCGAACAACAAGCCGGCGTGCTGACACAACGATTCCTCGAAAGAGGTTATCAATATAATACCATACAGCGGGGCTATGAAGGAGCCAAAAAAACATCTAGAGACTCCTTGTTGGTGAGTAGAGTTCAGAAAAGGGATAACCGTGACACATGTGTGAGATTCATTACCCCTTTCAATTCGAAATGGAGGTATATTCAGAACATTCTGAGGAGACATTGGTCAGTTCTTCACACAGATGGTGATCTGGCGGTATGCCTCCCTACATATCCCCAGATTACGTGGAGGCGGTCACGCAATTTGCGTGACATCCTCACAAAGAGTCACTATGTCCCCACACCCAGGGGGGGTATTTTTGGCAGTAAAGGTCCCAAGTGGGGGTCTTTCTCCTGTGGATCGTGTGCCGCCTGCAGGTACATGATTCGTTCTACCGCCTTCAGTGACTCCTCAGGCCGAAAAGACTTTAAGATCGTACACAACATAAATTGTAACACTGAGGCTGTGATATATCTGATCACATGCCCATGTAATCTTTTTTATGTTGGTATGACAAAGAGAGCCCTGAAGACACGGGTTTTGGAACATGTGTGTAGGATTCGAGCAGCGGCGGAAATCCCTGAGAAGGATTGGGAGTCACTGCAGGCGGTTCCACGACATTTTCGCAGGTTTCACGGGTCCGATCCAGGGGGACTGACGGTGAAGGGTATTGACAGAATCCATCTAGGGTCTAGAGGCGGTAATATTAAAGTGGCTCTACTCCGTAGAGAGACTAGGTGGATTGTCAACCTTGATACCGTCACTCCGTACGGCCTTAATGAATCTAACAGTTTTTCTTCCTTTCTATGAAAATTGCGCGAATTTTATTGCAGGGTATATTTTTTCTTTTGTTTTATTATATTGTATTTTCTATAATATTGTCATTTTTTTCTTTTTGAGATCATGCTATTCATTTCTGTGTGGAATTGGTGACGATGGACGGAGCCACCTATTGTGATGACATGGCCGCCACAAGAGAGGATGTTCGTCAAGACCTCCTAGCAACACATTTACATGATATTATATTACTCCTAGTATATATACATATGGCGGGGCACTACTTTGTGCTCCGAGAATATATGGGTATAGATCTGCCTGGCATATTATAGCCAGTGAGATCCTTGTTATGATATTGCTATATGTTTGGGGAGGACTTGTTAGATATCTGATGTGCTCGGTGCCATATGGGTGGGGCCAATTTCATCGTGGCCCTCCTCTTTTTGGGGTTGTGGGGGCCCGGGTCGACCCCGCATTCGGCTCTTGTGGCGTTTGTGGTGCCGTCCCGGTCGCCCCGACTCCACTATTGCCTCGGTTCACATTGCTGCTCTCGTTGTTCCTTGTCTTGGCGGCTGGGGGTGTCTCGGCTGACCCCGCCGGCGACCTTTGCCGCCGGTGGTGTCACCCCGGTCACCCCTTTCCGTTTCAGGACTTTTTGTGTATCCTCTTGTCATCCATGCTGGGCGGTGGGTTGGGTGTGCCTGGGGTGACCCCGCGGGCTGCCTTTTGCTGCCCGGCATGCCACCCTGTTCCCCCCCACCCTCTACCACTATCACAGCGGGTCTATATTATACAGCTTTTTATACAGTATTATCCCCCCTTTTTTTACTAATATAATGGGATGATTTCCTTTACTCGTATGAATTGTTTTACTATGTCCACCTTCTAGGCTTACATGTTCTTTACACTTCTGTCTCTTTGTCTACATGAATTTGTCTTGTAATCTGAGAGACTATATTATCATGTATATTTGAGAAGGAGACGGATAGTGTATCTAGTTATGGGTGAATTACGGCCTAGATGGTAATACTGACCCATATGACCTGACTGGACACGTTCTGGATTATGTACACTAATGATTATATGTATATTACTGACAGCACTTTCCTCCATATGTGATGTCTTTATGGATAAGATTTTCTCTTTTATTCACCATACCACTAGATCATCTGTATGATCGCTATATTGGTACTGGTTCTATTGTTATGGACCCCTAGCACATCGTATGTTTTTTATTACCCATCACTGTGTGTGAGTTACAGGGTTATGCTATAGTTAGTCACTATTATGGTTCTATTTATATGGATCCCTTACATGTCACCTTTCTATCTGATATGTCACTATGTGTGCATATCAGGAAGTCACGCTATTATCTGCTACACTTATGATCATGTCACTTTTTATTATCCTTTGATTCATATTAGATGTCTATTGATGGTCTTCTCCTTATATGATAATTTCTGTGAGCGAGGGGCCCGGTGGGGATGCAGCAAGGGTATGCCTGCGGCATTGTGGCAATCGTGCGATTATATCCCATCCTCTAGTTTCTTTCAGAGCCGTGGATTGCGGTTCACCTGCGTTCCACGGGGGTCGCGGGGTGCGCATGCGCTGGGCGACGCCATCTCGACGCGCTCCGTGACGTCTGCAAGTGCCGCCGCGCATGCGCGGTGCGCAGACGTGGATGCGCTGAGAGATGGCGCCGCGTACCATGGAGCTTCCCGCGCCCGTTCGTGTGGTCCGCAGATGTGCCGCATCCAGGTAATTTCTGTCCATCGCCCCACCCCTATCATGTTCTATATATACCCTGCTGATGCATCACATAGTACCTCCTGACGAAGCCGTTGAGGTGAAACGCGCGTCGAGGTCTCGCGCCCAGGGCCTGTCATTCATTTTGCCACCATGTCTTCAGGTACGTTCTGTATTTAGCACGGTTCCATACTGCGTGTGGGGCACCCCTGTATGTATCCACGCTGGGTCCCTTGCACTTAGGCGTATACCAGTTTTATTATTTTTGATCCCAGCCAAGTGATTTCTCATTATTATATTACCTTATTTGGCTGATTGTGACGCCTATATTATTCCGTGTATGCTAGCTACGACTTTGGGTTTATTACATTTAGTCTGTGGTGCTTTGTGTACCATACCCCTATTGAGGAGACTATTATATGTGATACTTATCTGGTTTCCCAGAGCCTTAGCTTTAGCTTTACCTCTCGATCGTACCTATCTGTGCATTACTTTGCGCAGTCTCATGGTTGTTCTTTTGATTTGACTCACCCTGTGCTTCTCCGTGTACTGTATTACATCCTGTTGTTCTCCATTTTTATATTTTATAATAAATAAAAAATTTTGATATAACACTCCACTTGTTTGGTTTTTAGTTTACTCTGGATGTGGTACAAGTGGTCACTATAGCTGTCTTAGTTGACAGAGCTGCCTTTTTGTAGGATAATAACTGCAATTATATTACAGAGAAAAAATTCAATTACTTTTTTATCTGCAAGGTACTGTGCCACCCTATATGAGTGGTGGGCAGTGGGCACAGTACAGTCTGTGGGCCTGACACTCGCTGGCAGGCAACTGCAATTATATTACAGAGGAAAAATTAAATGACTTTTTTATCTGCAAGGTACTGTGCCACCCTATATGAGTGGTGGGCAGTGGGCACTGTACAGTCTGTGGGCCTAACACTCACTGGCAGGCAACTGCAATTATATTACAGAGGAAAAATTAAATGAATTTTTTATCTGCAAGGTACTGTGCAACCCGATATGAGTGGTGGGCACAGGCAGTGGGCACAGTACAGTCAGTGGGCCTGACACTCACTGGCAGGCAACTGCAATTAGCTTACAGAGGAAAAATTTTATGAATTTTTTATCTGCAAGGTACTGTGCCACCCTATATGAGTGATAGGCAGTGGGCACAGTACAGTCAGTGGGCCTGACACTCACTGGCAGGCAACTGCAATTATATTACAGAGGAAAAATTAAATAACTTTTTTATCTGCAAGGTACTGTGCCACCCTATATGAGTGGTGGGCAGTGGGCACTGTACAGTCTGTGTGCCTGACACTCACTGGCAGGCAACTGCAATTATATTACAGAGGAAAAATTAAGTGAATTTTTTATCTGCAAGGTACTGTGTTACCCGATATGAGTGGTGGGCACATTACAGTCAGTGGGCCTGACACTCACTGGCAGGCAACTGAAATTAGCTTACAGACGAAAAATTAAATGAATTTTTTTATCTGCAAGGTACTGTGCCACCCTATATGAGTGGTGTGCACACAGTACAGTCTGTGGGCCTGACACTCACTGGCAGACAACTGCAATTATATTACAGAGGAAAAATTCTATGACTTTTTTATCTGCAAGGTACTGTGCCACCCTATATGAGTGGTGGGCAGAGGGCACTGTACAGTCAGTGGGCCTGACACTCACTGGCAGGCAACTGTAGTTATATTATAGAGGAAAAAATTAATTACTTTTTCATCTGAGAGGTACTGTGCCACCCTAACCCTATATGAGTGCTGGGCAGTGGGCACAGTACAGTCTGTGTGCCTGACACTCACTGGCAGGCAACTGCAATTATATTACAGAGGAAAAATGAGATGACTTTTTTATCTGTAAGGTACTGTGCCACCCTATATGAGTGGTGGGCAGTGGGCACAGTACAGTCAGTGGGCCTGACACTCACTGGCAGGCAACTGCAATTATATTACAGAGGAAAAATTCAATGACTTTTTTATCTACAAGGTACTGTGCCACCCTATATGAGTGGTGGGCAGTGGGCACACAGTACAGTCTGTGGGCCTGACACTCACTGGCAGGCAACTGCAATTATATTACAGAGGAAAAATTCAATGACTTTTTTATCTACAAGGTACTGTGCCACCCTATATGAGTGGTGGGCACTGGGCACAGTACAGTCTGTGGGCCTGACACTCACTGGCAGGCAACTGCAATTATATTACAGAGGAAAAATTAGATGACTTTTGTATCTGCAAGGTACTGTGCCACCCTATATGAGTGGTGGGCAGTGGGCACTGTACAGTTTATAGGCCTGACACTCACTAGCAGGCAACTGCAATTATATTACAGAGGAAAAATTAAATGAATTTTTTATCTGCAAGGTACTGTGCCACCCGATATGAGTGGTGGGCACTGGCAGTGGGCACAGTACAGTCAGTGGGCCTGACACTCACTGGCAGGCAACTGTAGTTATATTATAGAGGAAAAAATTAATTACTTTTTTATCTGCAAGGTACTGTGCCACCCTAACCCTATATGAGTGGTGGGCAGTGGGCACAGTACAGTCTGTGGGCCTGACACTCGCTGGCAGGCAACTGCAATTATATTACAGAGGAAAAATTAAATGACTTTTTTATCTGCAAGGTACTGTGCCACCCTATATGAGTGGTGGGCAGTGGGCACTGTACAGTCTGTGGGCCTAACACTCACTGGCAGGCAACTGCAATTATATTACAGAGGAAAAATTAAATGAATTTTTTATCTGCAAGGTACTGTGCAACCCGATATGAGTGGTGGGCACAGGCAGTGGGCACAGTACAGTCAGTGGGCCTGACACTCACTGGCAGGCAACTGCAATTAGCTTACAGAGGAAAAATTTTATGAATTTTTTATCTGCAAGGTACTGTGCCACCCTATATGAGTGATAGGCAGTGGGCACAGTACAGTCAGTGGGCCTGACACTCACTGGCAGGCAACTGCAATTATATTACAGAGGAAAAATTAAATAACTTTTTTATCTGCAAGGTACTGTGCCACCCTATATGAGTGGTGGGCAGTGGGCACTGTACAGTCTGTGTGCCTGACACTCACTGGCAGGCAACTGCAATTATATTACAGAGGAAAAATTAAGTGAATTTTTTATCTGCAAGGTACTGTGTTACCCGATATGAGTGGTGGGCACATTACAGTCAGTGGGCCTGACACTCACTGGCAGGCAACTGAAATTAGCTTAGGCCTCTTTCACACTTGCGTTGTTGGGATCCGGCATGCACTTCCGTTGCCGGAGGTGCCTGCCGGATCCGTAACAACGCAAGTGTACTGAAAGCATTTGAAGACGGAACCGTCTTCCAAATGCTTTCAGTGTTACTATGGCACCCAGGACGCTATTAAAGTCCTGGTTGCCATAGTAGTAGCGGGGAGCGGGGGAGCGGTATACTTACAGTCCGTGCGGCTCCCCGGGCGCTCCAGAATGACGTCAGAGCGCCCCATGCGCATGGATGACGTTATCCATGTGATCACGTGATCCATGCGCTTGGGGCGCCCTGACGTCACTCTGGAGCGCCCGGGGAGCCGCACGGACGGTAAGTATGCTGCTCCCCTGCTCCCCGCTACACTTACCATGGCTGTCAGGACTTTAGCGTCCCGGTAGCCATGGTAACTATTCAGAAAAAGCTAAACGTCGGCTCCGGCAATGCGCCGAAACGACGTTTAGCTTAAGGCCGGATCCGGATCAATGCCTTTCAATGGGCATTGATCCCGGATCCGGCCTTGCGGCAAGTCTTCAGGATTTTTGGCCGGAGCAAAAAGCGCAGCATGCTGCGGTATTTTCTCCGGCCAAAAAACGTTCCGTACCGGAACTGAAGACATCCTGATGCATCCTGAACGGATTACTCTCCATTCAGAATGCATTAGGATAATCCTGATCAGTATTCTTCCGGCATAGAGTCCCGACGACGGAACTCTATGCCGGAAGACAATAACGCAAGTGTGAAAGAGCCCTTACAGACGAAAAATTAAATGAATTTTTTTATCTGCAAGGTACTGTGCCACCCTATATGAGTGGTGTGCACACAGTACAGTCTGTGGGCCTGACACTCACTGGCAGACAACTGCAATTATATTACAGAGGAAAAATTCTATGACTTTTTTATCTGCAAGGTACTGTGCCACCCTATATGAGTGGTGGGCAGAGGGCACTGTACAGTCAGTGGGCCTGACACTCACTGGCAGGCAACTGTAGTTATATTATAGAGGAAAAAATTAATTACTTTTTTATCTGCAAGGTACTGTGCCACCCTAACCCTATATGAGTGCTGGGCAGTGGGCACAGTACAGTCTGTGTGCCTGACACTCAATGGCAGGCAACTGCAATTATATTACAGAGGAAAAATGAGATGACTTTTTTATCTGTAAGGTACTGTGCCACCCTATATGAGTGGTGGGCAGTGGGCACACAGTACAGTCTGTGGGCCTGACACTCACTGGCAGGCAACTGCAATTATATTACAGAGGAAAAATTCAATGACTTTTTTATCTACAAGGTACTGTGCCACCCTATATGAGTGGTGGGCACTGGCCACAGTACAGTCTGTGGGCCTGACACTTACTGGCAGGCAACTGCAATTATATTACAGAGGAAAAATTAGATGACTTTTGTATCTGCAAGGTACTGTGCCACCCTATATGAGTGGTGGGCAGTGGGCACTGTACAGTTTATGGGCCTGACACTCACTGGCAGGCAACTGCAATTATATTACAGAGGAAAAATTAAATGAATTTTTTATCTGCAAGGTACTGTGCCACCCGATATGAGTGGTGGGCACTGGCAGTGGGCACAGTACAGTCAGTGGGCCTGACACTCACTGGCAGGCAACTGCAATTAGCTTACAGAGGAAAAATTTTATGAATTTTTTATCTGCAAGGTACTGTGCCACCCTATATGAGTGATAGGCAGTGGGCACAGTACAGTCAGCTTGCCTGACACTCACTGGCAGGCAACTGCAATTATATTACAGAGGAAAAATTAAATAACTTTTTTATCTGCAAGGTACTGTGCCACCCTATATGAGTTGTGGGCAGTGGGAACTGTACAGTCTGTGTGCCTGACACTCACTGGCAGGCAACTGCAATTATATTACAGAGGAAAAATTAAGTGAATTTTTTATCTGCAAGGTACTGTGTTACCCGATATGAGTGGTGGGCACAGTACAGTCAGTGGGCCTGACACTCACTGGCAGGCAACTGAAATTAGCTTACAGAGGAAAAATTAAATGAATTTTTTTATCTGCAAGGTACTGTGCCACCCTATATGAGTGGTGTTCACACAGTACAGTCTGTGGGCCTGACCCTCACTGGCAGGCAACTGCAATTATATTACAGAGGAAAAATTAAATACATTTTTTATCTGCAAGGTACTGTGCCACCCGTTATGAGTGGTGGGCACTGGCAGTGGGCACAGTACAGTCAGTGGGCCTGACACTCACTGGCAGTCAACTGCAATTATATTACAGAAGAAAAATTCAATGACTTTTTTTATCTGCAAGGTACTGTGCCACCCTATATGAGTGATAGGCAGTGGGCACAGTACAGTCAGTGTGCCTGACACTCACTGGCAGGCAACTGCAATTTTTTTACAGAGGAAAAATGAAATTACTTTTTTATCTGCAAGGTACTGTGCCACCCGATATGAGTGGTGGTCAGTGGGCACTGTACAGTCTGTGGGCTTGACACTCACTGGCAGGCAACTGCAATTAGCTTACAGAGTAAACATTTAATGACTTTTTTATTTGCAAGGTACTCTGCCACCCTATATGAGTGGTGGTCAGTGGGCACAGTACAATCTGTGGGCCTGACACTCACTGGCAGGCAACTGAAATTAGCTTACAGACGAAAAATTAAATGATTTTTTTTATCTGCAAGGTACTGTGCCACCCTATATGAGTGGTGTGCACACAGTACAGTCTGTGGGCCTGACACTCACTGGCAGATAACTGCAATTATATTACAGAGGAAAAATTCTATGACTTTTTTATCTGCAAGGTACTGTGCCACCCTATATTAGTGGTGGGCAGAGGGCACTGTACAGTCAGTGGGACTGACACTCACTGGCAGGCAACTGTAGTTATATTATAGAGGAAAAAATTAATTACTTTTTTATCTGCAAGGTACTGTGCCACCCTAACCCTATATGAGTGCTGGGCAGTGGGCACAGTACAGTCTGTGTGCCTGACACTCACTGGCAGGCAACTGCAATTATATTACAGAGGAAAAATGAGATGACTTTTTTATCTGTAAGGTACTGTGCCACCCTATATGAGTGGTGGGCAGTGGGCACACAGTACAGTCTGTGGGCCTGACACTCACTGGCAGGCAACTGCAATTATATTACAGAGGAAAAATTCAATGACTTTTTTATCTACAAGGTACTGTGCCACCCTATATGAGTGGTGGGCACTGGGCACAGTACAGTCTGTGGGCCTGACACTCACTGGCAGGCAACTGCAATTATATTACAGAGGAAAAATTAGATGACTTTTGTATCTGCAAAGTACTGTGCCACCCTATATGAGTGGTGGGCAGTGGGCACTGTACAGTTTATGGGCCTGACACTCACTGGCAGGCAACTGCAATTATATTACAGAGGAAAAATTAAATTAATTTTTTATCTGCAAGGTACTGTGCCACCCGATATGAGTGGTGGGCACTGGCAGTGGGCACAGTACAGTCAGTGGGCCTGACACTCACTGGCAGGCAACTGCAATTAGCTTACAGAGGAAAAATTTTATGAATTTTTTATCTGCAAGGTACTGTGCCACCCTATATGAGTGATAGGCAGTGGGCACAGTACAGTCAGCTTGCCTGACACTCACTGGCAGGCAACTGTAATTATATTACAGAGGAAAAATTAAATAACTTTTTTATCTGCAAGGTACTGTGCCACCCTATATGAGTGGTGGGCAGTGGGAACTGTACAGTCTGTGTGCCTGACACTCACTGGCAGGCAACTGCAATTATATTACAGAGGAAAAATTAAGTGAATTTTTTATCTGCAAGGTACTGTGTTACCCGATATGAGTGGTGGGCACAGTACAGTCAGTGGGCCTGACACTCACTGGCAGGCAACTGAAATTAGCTTACAGAGGAAAAATTAAATGAATTTTTTTATCTGCAAGGTACTGTGCCACCCTATATGAGTGATAGGCAGTGGGCACAGTACAGTCAGCTTGCCTGACACTCACTGGCAGGCAACTGTAATTATATTACAGAGGAAAAATTTAATAACTTTTTTATCTGCAAGGTACTGTGCCACTCTATATGAGTGGTGGGCAGTGGGAACTGTACAGTCTGTGTGCCTGACACTCACTGGCAGGCAACTGCAATTATATTACAGAGGAAAAATTAAGTGAATTTTTTATCTGCAAGGTACTGTGTTACCCGATATGAGTGGTGGGCACAGTACAGTCAGTGGGCCTGACACTCACTGGCAGGCAACTGAAATTAGCTTACAGAGGAAAAATTAAATGAATTTTTTTATCTGCAAGGTACTGTGCCACCCTATATGAGTGGTGTTCACACAGTACAGTCTGTGGGCCTGACCCTCACTGGCAGGCAACTGCAATTATATTACAGAGGAAAAATTAAATACATTTTTTATCTGCAAGGTACTGTGCCACCCGTTATGAGTGGTGGGCACTGGCAGTGGGCACAGTACAGTCAGTGGGCCTGACACTCACTGGCAGTCAACTGCAATTATATTACAGAAGAAAAATTCAATGACTTTTTTTATCTGCAAGGTACTGTGCCACCCTATATGAGTGATTGGCAGTGGGCACAGTACAGTCAGTGGGCCTGACACTCACTGGCAGGCAACTGCAATTATATTACAGAGGAAAAATGAAATTACTTTTTTATCTGCAAGGTACTGTGCCACCCGATATGAGTGGTGGTCAGTGGGCACAGTACAGTCTGTGGGCTTGACACTCACTGGCAGGCAACTGCAATTAGCTTACAGAGTAAACATTTAATGACTTTTTTATTTGCAAGGTACTCTGCCACCCTATATGAGTGGTGGTCAGTGGGCACAGTACAGTCTGTGGGCCTGACACTCACTGGCAGGCAACTGAAATTAGCTTACAGACGAAAAATTTAATGAATTTTTTTATCTGCAAGGTACTGTGCCACCCTATATGAGTGGTGTGCACACAGTACAGTCTGTGGGCCTGACACTCACTGGCAGATAACTGCAATTATATTACAGAGGAAAAATTCTATGACTTTTTTATCTGCAAGGTACTGTGCCACCCTATATGAGTGGTGGGCAGAGGGCACTGTACAGTCAGTGGGACTGACACTCACTGGCAGGCAACTGTAGTTATATTATAGAGGAAAAAATTAATTACTTTTTTATCTGCAAGGTACTGTGCCACCCTAACCCTATATGAGTGCTGGGCAGTGGGCACAGTACAGTCTGTGTGCCTGACACTCACTGGCAGGCAACTGCAATTATATTACAGAGGAAAAATGAGATGACTTTTTTATCTGTAAGGTACTGTGCCACCCTATATGAGTGGTGGGCAGTGGGCACACAGTACAGTCTGTGGGCCTGACACTCACTGGCAGGCAACTGCAATTATATTACAGAGGAAAAATTCAATGACTTTTTTATCTACAAGGTACTGTGCCACCCTATATGAGTGGTGGGCACTGGGCACAGTACAGTCTGTGGGCCTGACACTCACTGGCAGGCAACTGCAATTATATTACAGAGGAAAAATTAGATGACTTTTGTATCTGCAAGGTACTGTGCCACCCTATATGAGTGGTGGGCAGTGGGCACTGTACAGTTTATGGGCCTGACACTCACTGGCAGGCAACTGCAATTATATTACAGAGGAAAAATTAAATGAATTTTTTATCTGCAAGGTACTGTGCCACCCGATATGAGTGGTGGGCACTGGCAGTGGGCACAGTACAGTCAGTGGGCCTGACACTCACTGACAGGCAACTGCAATTAGCTTACAGAGGAAAAATTTTATGAATTTTTTATCTGCAAGGTACTGTGCCACCCTATATGAGTGATAGGCAGTGGGCACAGTACAGTCAGCTTGCCTGACACTCACTGGCAGGCAACTGCAATTATATTACAGAGGAAAAATTAAGTGAATTTTTTATCTGCAAGGTACTGTGTTACCCGATATGAGTGGTGGGCACAGTACAGTCAGTGGGCCTGACACTCACTGGCAGGCAACTGAAATTAGCTTACAGAGGAAAAATTAAATGAATTTTTTTATCTGCAAGGTACTGTGCCACCCTATATGAGTGGTGTGCACACAGTACAGTCTGTGGGCCTGACCCTCACTGGCAGGCAACTGCAATTATATTACAGAGGAAAAATGAAATTACTTTTTTATCTGCAAGGTACTGTGCCACCCTATATGAGTGGTGTGCACACAGTACAGTCTGTGGGCCTGACACTCACTGGCAGACAACTGCAATTATATTACAGTGGAAAAATTCTATGACTTTTTTATCTGCAAGGTACTGTGCCACCCTATATGAGTGGTGGGCAGTGGGCTCTGTACAGTCTGTGGGCCTGACACTCACTGGCAGGCAACTGTAGTTATATTATAGAGGAAAAAATTAATTACTTTTTTATCTGCAAGGTACTGTGCCACCCTAACCCTATATGAGTGCTGGGCAGTGGGCACAGTACAGTCTGTGTGCCTGACACTCACTGGCAGGCAACTGCAATTATATTACAGAGGAAAAATAAGATGACTTTTTTATCTGTAAGGTACTGTGCCACCCTATATGAGTGGTGGGCAGTGGGCACACAGTACAGTCTGTGGGCCTGACACTCACTGGCAGGCAACTGCAATTATATTACAGAGGAAAAATTCAATGACTTTTTTATCTACAAGGTACTGTGCCACCCTATAAGAGTGGTGGGCACTGGGCACAGTACAGTCTGTGGGCCTGACACTCACTGGCAGGCAACTGCAATTATATTACAGAGGAAAAATGAAATTACTTTTTTATCTGCAAGGTACTGTGCCACCCTATATGAGTGGTGGTCAGTGGGCACTGTACAGTCTGTGGGCTTGACACTCACTGGCAGGCAACTGCAATTAGCTTACAGAGTAAACATTTAATGACTTTTTTATTTGCAAGGTACTCTGCCACCCTATATGAGTGGTGGTCAGTGGGCACAGTACAGTCTGTGGGCCTGACACTCACTGGCAGGCAACTGCAATTATATTACAGAAGAAAAATTAAATGAATTTTTTATCTGCAAGGTACTGTGCCACCCTATATGAGTGGTGGTCAGTAGGCACTGTACAGTCTGTGGGCCTGACACTCACTGGCAGGCAACTGCAATTATATTACAGAGGAAAAATTAGATGACTTTTGTATCTGCAAGGTACTGTCAGGGCCGGATTAAGAGCATCATGGGCCTGGTGCTGAGGATTTTGCTGGGCCTTTTTATGGAACTGCACTCAGTGTCTTACATATATATTTTATCGATACCATTAAAGTATTTTGTTCCTGCAACTACCCCTTCATTTGGCGTCTATCTTGGCAACATGGAGGGGGACCACGGGAGGGGGACCCTGAGGGTGGGACACCCTCAGGGCACTATAGTGTCAGGAAAACCGCTTTGTTTTCCTGACACTATAGTGATCGTTTAACATGACTATGAAGATTACTGTTTTCTAGCTGCTGTGGACTGTGGACTAGCAGCTAGAAACAGTAATTTTCATAGAGCTGTGTTATGATTTATGGACACAGCACTCAGCATGCTTAGCCAGTCAGATAGAAGGCTGACTAAGCATGCTGAGAGCTGTGTCTAAATAACATAACACATTAAAGGGATTCTGTCACCAGGTTTCACCCCTGTCAGCTAAAAATAGGCTGATGTTCAGGGCGTCTTCACGATTCCTAATGTGGGCTTATAAATGTCATCTGTGGGCTTATTTAGCTAAAAAACTGCTTTTACTAACCTGTCAGTCAAACAAATAAGGTGCCCAAGGGGATGTTAATGAATGCAAGGTGTCGGCCGCACCCGCCGCCGTTCGTGCCCAGCGCCGCCTTTCCGGACTTCTGCGCCGCCTCCTAATCCTCTGTGCCGCCTCTCGCTCTCCCTCCCTCCCCCCTCCTCCTGCTGTAAGATCTCGCGCATACAGGGGTTGAGCGAAGTTCCGGCGCATGCGCACTTCGCTGTAAGAAGCCAAATGGAGAAGTCTGCACGGCCGCATCAGGCAGAGCCCTGTGCGCAAGCGCGAGATCTTACAGCAGAAGGAGGGGGGAGGGAGGGAGAGCGAGAGGCGGCACAGAGGATTAGGAGGTGGTGCAGAAGTCCGGAAAGGCGGCGCTGGGCACGAACGGCGGTGGGTGCGGCGGGCATCTTGCACCCATTAACATCCCCTTGGGCACCTTATTTGTTTGACTGACAGGTTAGTAATAGCTGTTTTTTAGCTAAATAAGCCCACAGATGACATTTATAAGCCCACATTAGGAATCGTGAAGACGCCCTGAACATCAGCATATGTTTAGCTGACAGGGGTCAAACCTGGTGACAGAATCCCTTTAAAGAAATTACTGTTTCTAGCTGCTGTGGACTGTGGACTAGCAGCTAGAAACAGTAATTTCTTTAATGTGTTATGTTATTTAGACTGAGCTCTCAGCATGCTTAGCCAGTCAGTCATTTTCATAGTGCTGTTATGATTTATGGACACAGCTCTCAGCATGCTTAGCCAGCCTTCTATCTGGCTGTGCTTCTTGAGAGTCACAGTCCACAGGCTCAGAAACAGCCAGATAGAAGGCTGGCTAAGCATACTGAGAGCTGTGTCCATAAATCATAACAGCACTATGATTGCCCTCCCTTCCAACTGGATGAGTTTATCTGATACGTGCCCTGCTCCAGAAGCTCCTGCTGTCTCACGGGCTGGTGTGGCTGAGCGCTGTGGGCCGTGTGCTGGTCGAAACTGCTGAGCAGGTTGTACACAGCGCAGCGTGCAGGAGGGATAACCGCGGGCACACTGAGGTCATATCCGGTGGGCCGGCATTACAGGAACTGCACCAGCTGCTCTGACGTCCTGCCGCCGGATATCCTGTGACGTATATCCGGCGGCAGGACGTCAGAGTAGCTGGTGCTGTTCCTGTAATGCCGTGGCCCACAGGATATGACCTCAGTAGTGATGGGAAGTTCGGATCTTTCAGATGAATCGGTTCATGAATCGGATCTTCGGTTCACTTGCTGAGTCACTGACTGCTGAGCTGACTCGCAAGTGAACCGAAGACTCTAGGTGCCGGTGCGCATGCGCAGATGCTATCCATTCGATTCACTTGCTGACTCAGTCGGCTCTTCAGCTCTCTAATGAGTGAGTCCGGATCAGGAAGAGTGATTGATTATAGTGATAGTGAAGGGAAGCTGAGGCTGACGCCGGACAGGAGGACTCAGGAGCTGTCACTGTGGTGTGCATTGTTGTCTGTTGTGCATTGTTACCCACAGTGACAACAGTCTGACACTGACAGTAGTACAACCAACCAAGTGAAGTGAAATGTGAATGCACGCACAGGGAAAACTATGTGCTGAATTGATAACAGTATTACAGTAACAGTCACTGGCTGATAATAAAATAGTCCCCACAGTCCCCACTTAACGGAATCCATAAAGGAGATGTGAACCCACCCTTAGTTATATAGCTACTGAATGAGATGCCTTTAACATATATATCTCCTGAGAAGCCAATTTGATCCTAAAGGGTTAATTCAACCTGTAATCTAAACTCTGTGTCATCTGTCACTTCTCTTATCTCTCTGGGCCCCATAGCAAGAATCTAAATTGGGCCCCCATTCCCCTTTTATAGCCCCTCCTACTACCCATTCCAGGCCTCTCTCTTTGTTCCATGAACTATGTTCGCTGCTGTTTTATAATTTATGCCATCAGGGCCGGATTGGGATTACAAAACAGGCCTGGCACACAAACGAGGTATAATAGATACAGTGTGTACAGATGTATAGTGTATACAGCAGTGTACTGATATGTGAGGAACGTGGTATAATATATGCAGTGTGTTCAGGTATATAGTATATACAGCAGTGTACTGATATATGAGGTATAAATTACAGCTCGTACCTCACATATCAATCCAATACTGTATATACATTATACCTGTACACACCATCTATTATACCTCGTACCTAACATATCAGTACACTGCTGTATATACAATATATCTATACACACTGCATATATTATACCTTGTACCTCACATATCAGTACACTGCAATATATATTATATATCTGTACATATTGCATCTATAATACTGTTTAATATATGGAGTGTGTGTGTGTGTGTATATATATATATATATATAGATGTGAGGCATACAAGGTATAATACTGTAGATGCAGTGTTTATAGAAATATGTGGTCAGTTATACATTATGGTCGCTGTGTGTGTGAGGTACATGAGGTAGTGGTCACTGTACATGTCTGAAGTATTATACATGAGTGAGCAATGAGTAAAATCAGGGCATGGGGGGGGGGGGGGGTAAATGATGAAAAGTGGAGGACCTCCTCTTACCACTCCATTCCAGTCTGTATGGATCAATGCAGAGCTGATTGTGTGAATTTCTAATACTTGCTGTTAGGGGTTGAAGGACCTGTGATGATGTCATCACAGGTCCTGGCAGATGTACCTTTCAAACCTAGGAACTACACCATTTTTGGTGCAGTTCCTTTGCTAGATTCTGCAGGACCTGTGATGCTGAAGATGATGTCATCACAGGTCCTGGCAGATGCACTGTTCTAACCTGGGAACTACACTTTACACTGTGCAGTTCCCTTACAGGACCTGTGAAGACTCCCTGTACTACTCAGACGACTCCGAGCTGCTAGTGCTTGCCTTGCCTCAGCTCTGATTGGTTGGTGGGCGGGGGGGGGAGGGGCCGGCAGAAGCAGCTTCCACTCTAGGATCAGATTACGCTCCTCCCGAGTCCCTCCCTCAGGCTCCTGCTGCCAGCGTAAGGTGAGCGTCTCTGCATTGTCTGTGCTCTATGTGGCTGCGCTGTGTACAACAGAGGACTTTTAACCCTCCCGACGGCCTTTTGGCTGGCAGATGGGCCTATTTTATGGTAGGGGCCTGGAGCTGCAGCTCCATCAGCCCCTACGTTAATCCGGCCCTAGGTACTGTGCCACCCTATTTGAATGGTGGGCAGTGGGCACTGTACAGTCTGTGGTCCTGACACTCAATGGCAGGCAACTGCAATTAGCTTACAGAGGAAAAATTAAATTAATTTTTTATCTGCAAGGTACTGTGCCACTTTATATGAGTGGTGGGCAGTGGGCATAGCACAGTCTGTGGTCCTGACATTCACTGGCAGGCAACTGCAATTATATTACAGAGGAAAAATTAAATGCATTTTTTATCTGCAAGGTACTGTGCCACCCTATTTGAGTGGTGTGCACACAGTACAGTCTGTGGGCCTGACACTCACTGGCAGGCAACTGCAATTATATTACAGAGTAAAAATTCAATGACTTTTTTATCTGCAAGGTACTGTGCCACCCTATATGAGTGGTGGGCAGAGGGCACTGTACAGTCTGTGGGCCTGACTCTTACTGGCAGACAACTGCAATTATATTACAGAGTAAAAATTCTATGACTTTTTTATCTGCAAGGTACTGTGCCACCCTATATGAGTGGTGGGCAGAGGGCACTGTACAGTCAGTGGGCCTGACACTCACTGGCAGGCAACTGCAATTATATTACAGAGGAAAAATGAAATTACTTTTTTATCTGCAAGGTACTGTGCCACCCGTTATGAGTGGTGGGCACTGGCAGTGGGCACAGTACAGTCAGTGGGCCTGACACTCACTGGCAGTCAACTGCAATTATATTACAGAAGAAAAATTCAATGACTTTTTTTATCTGCAAGGTACTGTGCCACCCTATATGAGTGATAGGCAGTGGGCACAGTTCAGTCAGTGGGCCTGACATTCACTGGCAGGCAACTGCAATTATATTACAGAGGAAAAATGAAATTACTTTTTTATCTGCAAGGTACTGTGCAACCCGATATGAGTGGTGGGGAGTGGGCACTGTACAGTGTGTGGGCCTGACACTCACTGGCAGGCAACTGCAATTATATTACAGATGAAAAATTGTATAAATTTTTTATCTGCAAGGTACTGTGCCACCCTATATGAGTGGTGTGCACATAGTACAGTCTGTGGGCCTGACACTCACTGGCAGACAACTGCAATTATATTACAGAGGAAAAATGAAATGAATTTTTTTATCTGCAAGGTACTGTGCCACCCTATATGAGTGGTGGTCAGTATGCACTGTACAGTCTGTGGGCCTGACACTCACTGGCAGGCAACTGCAATTATATTACAGAGGAAAAATTAGATGACTTTTGTATCTGCAAGGTACTGTGCCACCCTATTTGAGTGGTGGGCAGTGGGCACTGTACAGTCTGTGGGCCTGACACTCACTGACAGGCAACTGAAATTATATTACAGAGGAAAAATTAAATGAATTTTTTATCCGCAAGGTACTGTGCCACCCGATATGAGAGTTGGGCACTGGCAGTGGGCACAGTACAGTCAGTGGTCCTGACACTCAATGGCAGGCAACTGCAATTAGCTTACAGAGGAAAAATGAAATGACTTTTTTATCTGTAAGGTACTGTGCCACTTTATATGAGTGGTGGGCAGTGGGCATAGCACAGTCTGTGGGCCTGACACTCACTGGCAGGCAACTGCAATTATATTACAGAGGAAAAATTAAATTACTTTTTTATCTGCAAGGTACTGTGCCACCCTATATGAGTGGTGGGTAGTGGGCACAGTACAGTCTGTGGGCCTGACACTCACTGGCAGGCAACTGCAATTAGCTTACAGAGGAAAAATTAAATTATTTTTTTATCTACAAGGTACTTTGCCACCCGATATGAGTGGTGGGCACTGGCAGTGGGCACAGTACTGTCAGTGGGCCTGACACTCACATTTAGTCAACTGCAATTAGCTTACAGAGGAAAAATAAAATGAATTTTGTATCTGCAAGGTACTGTGCCACCCTATATGAGTGGTGGGCAGTGGGCACTGTACAGTCTGTGGGCCTGACACTCACTGGCAGGCAACTGCGATTATATTACAGAGGAAAAATTAGATGACTTTTGTATCTGCAAGGTACTGTGCCACCCTATTTGAGTGGTGGGCAGTGGGCACTGTACAGTCTGTGGGCCTGACACTCACTGGCAGGCAAGTGCAATTATATTACAGAGGAAAAATGAAATGACTTTTTTATCTGTAAGGTACTGTGCCACTTTATATGAGTGGTGGGCAGTGGGCATAGCACAGTCTGTGGGCCTGACACTCACTGGCAGGCAACTGCAATTATATTACAGAGGAAAAATTAAATTACTTTTTTATCTGCAAGGTACTGTGCCACCCTATATGAGTGGTGGGCAGTGGGCACTGTACAGTCTGTGGTCCTGACATTCACTGGCAGGCAACTGCAATTATATTACAGAGGAAAAATTAAATGCATTTTTTATCTGCAAGGTACTGTGCCACCCTATTTGAGTGGTGGGCAGTGGGCACTGTACAGTCTGTGGCCCTGACACTCACTGGCAGGCAACTGCAATCATATTACAGAGGAAAAATTAAATAAATTTTTTATCTGCAAGGTACTGTGCCACCCGATATGAGTGGTGGGCACTGGCAGTGGGCACAGTACAGTCAGTGGGCCTGACACTCACTGGCAGGCAACTGCAATTATATTACAGAGGAAAAATTAGATGACTTTTGTATCTGCAAGGTACTGTGCCACCCTATTTGAGTGGTGGGCAGTGGGCACTGTACAGTCTGTGAGCCTGACACTCACTGGCAGGCAACTGCAATTATATTACAGAGGAAAAATTAAATAATTTTTTTATCTGCAAGGTACTGTGCCACCCGATATGAGTGGTGGGCACTGGCCGTGGGCACAGTACAGTCAGTGGGCCTGACACTCACTGGCAGGCAACTGCAATTATATTACAGAGGAAAAATTAGATGACTTTTGTATCTGCAAGGTACTGTGCCACCCTATTTGATTGGTGGGCAGTGGGCACAGTACAGTCTGTGGGCCTGACACACACTGGCAGGCAACTGCAATTATATTACAGAGGAAAAATTAAATGAATTTTTTATCTGCAAGGTACTGTGCCACCCGATATGAGAGTTGCGCAGTGGCAGTGGGCACAGTACAGTCAGTGGTCCTGACACTCACTGGCAGGCAACTGCAAGTAGCTTACAAAGGAAAAATTAAATGAATTTTGTATCTGCAAGGTACTGTGCCACACTATATGAGTGGTGTGTACACTGTACAGTCTGTGGGCCTGACACTCACTGGCAGGCAACTGCAATTATATTACAGAGGAAAAATTAAATGACTTTTTTATTTGTAAGGTACTGTGCCACTTTATATGAGTGGTGGGCAGTGGGCACAGTACAGTCTGTGGGCCTGACACTCACTGGCAGGCAAGTGCAATTATATTACAGAGGAAAAATTAAATGATTTTTTTATCTGCAAGGTACTGTTCCACCCTATATGAGTGGTGGTCAGGGGGCACCGTACAGTCTGTGGGCCTGACACTCGCTGGCAGGCAACTGCAATTGTATTACAGAGGAAAAATTAAATGACTTTTTTATTTGTAAGGTACTGTGCCATTTTATATGAGTGGTGGGCAGTGGGCACAGTACAGTCTGTGGGCCTGACACTCACTGGCAGGCAAGTGCAATTATATTACAGAGGAAAAATTAAATGAATTTTTTATCTGAAAGGTACTGTTCCACCCTATATGAGTGGTGGGCAGTGGGCACTGTACAGTCTGTGGGCCTGACACTGACTGGCAGGCAACTGCAATTATATTACAGAGGAAAAATTCAATGACTTTTTTATTTGTAAGGTACTGTGCCATTTTATATGAGTGGTGGGCAGTGGGCAGAGTACTGTCTGTGGGCCTGACACTCACTGGCAGGCAAGTGCAATTATATTACAGAGGAAAAATTAAATGAATTTTTTATCTGCAATGTACTGTTCCACCCTATATGAGTGGTGGGCAGTGGGCACAGTACTGTCTGTGGGCCTGACACTCACTGGCAGGCAACTGCAATTTTATATAACGACCGGAGGCTCCTATTGCATTCTCAATCTTTACTGTAACCATAGCAGCAAAGAGAAAAAACACACAGAAACCATCCCACAAAGGGTAACCCCTCCCATAGTCCAGTCCATAAATAGAACCTCCCACAGGAACTCTTCCTCTTTCTTTGCTGCTTTCCATGGCAAGATAAGTGATACCTTTTGACTGACATATTCATTTTGCTGAATTGCTATATATTTTTCTTATATTACTGATATTTGTGATATTAGTCATTGCTATATATGTGTTATCATCGCTTTCATGTACTCGGTTTTATCTGGGTAGCGACTATATATATTTATATTTTTTCCCCTCTTGAATTGATTTTCTTCCCTCCGGCTCCGGTTTAGCCACCACTACTGCCCTCCTTTCCTTACCCGCCTCGGACGGGTTACTACAGCGTCGCTTCCTTCCCTCCTTTACCTCAGTTTCTCTCCGGCGCCGGCTCCATTCCGGCCTGTACAGCGCTACTTCCGTAATCTCGCGAGACGAGATTTTCATCCTCACGGTTCCCTGCGCTCTGTCTCCCTCCGGCCTGCGTCTCTTGAGCCGGATTCGGGGCGTGTCCCCTCCGTCCCATGCTTCTGGTGGGCGGAGTCTTACCTCAGCTCGCTCTCCTGCTCCATGTCTGCTACAGCGCCGCTGCGTCTCCTTTTCCTTCAGGTTTGCAGTTCTCATAGGAGTGACTAACTCCTTACAATGTCCCTTCCTGCACAATCCGATTTATCTGCCCCCTCTCTAGTGCCTATCCCAGCCTCATCTGCTCTGCCCCAGGCAGATTTACAACAATCAATCACTGAGGCCATAAACATAGAAACATAGAAACATAGAAACATAGAATGTGTCGGCAGATAAGAACCATTTGGCCCATCTAGTCTGCCCAATATACTGAATACTATGGATAGCCCCCGGCCCTATCTTATATGAAGGATGGCCTTATGCCTATCCCATGCATGCTTAAACCCCTTCACTGTATTTGCAGCTACCACTTCTGCAGGAAGGCTATTCCATGCATCCACTACTCTCTCAGTAAAGTAATACTTCCTTATATTACTTTTAAACCTTTGCCCCTCTAATTTAAAACTGTGTCCTCTTGTGGTAGTTTTTCTTCTTTTAAATATGCTCTCTTCCTTTACCGAGTTGATTCCCTTTATGTATTTAAAAGTTTCTATCATATCCCCTCTGTCTCTTCTTTCTTCCAAGCTATACATATTAAGGTCCTTTAACCTTTCCTGGTAAGTTTTATCCTGCAATCCATGTACTAGTTTAGTAGCTCTTCTCTGAACTCTCTCTAGAGTATCTATATCCTTCTGGAGATATGGCCTCCAGTACTGCGCACAATACTCCAAGTGAGGTCTCACCAGTGTTCTGTACAGCGGCATAAGCACTTCACTCTTTCTACTGCTTATACCTCTCCCTATACATCCAAGCATTCTGCTGGCATTTCGTGCTGCTCTATTACATTGTCTTCCCACCTTTAAGTCTTCTGAAATAATTACTCCTAAATCCCTTTCCTCAGATACTGAGGTCAGGACTGTGTCAAATATTCTATATTCTGCCCTTGGGTTTTTACGCCCCAGGTGCATTATCTTGCACTTATCCACATTAAATTTCAGTTTCCAGAGTTCTGACCATTCTTCTAGTTTTCCTAAATCCTTTTCCATTTGGCGTTTCCCTCCAGGAACATCAACCCTGTTACATATCTTTGTGTCATCAGCAAAAAGACAAACCTTACCAGCGAGGCCTTTTGCAATATCACTTATGAAGATATTAAACAAAATCGGTCCCAGTACAGATCCCTGTGGAACCCCACTGGTAACATTACCTTGTTTGAATGTTCTCCATTGACTACAACCCTCTGTTGTCTGTCACTCAGCCACTGCCTAATCCACTCAACAATATGGGAGTCCATGCTCAATGACTGCAGTTTATTGATAAGTCTTCTATGTGGGACAGTGTCAAAAGCCTTACTAAAATCTAGATATGCGATGTCTACTGCACCTCCACCGTCTATTATTTTATTCACCCAGTCAAAAAAATCTATAAGATTTGTTTGACATGATCTCCTGAAGTAAAACCCATGTTGTTTTTCATCTTGCAATCCATGGGATTTTAGATGTTCCACAATCCTATCCTTTAATAGGGTTTCCATTAATTTGCCTACTATTGATGTCAGACTCACTGGTCTATAGTTGCTCGATTCTCCCTACTACCTTTCTTGTGAATGGGCACGACATTTGCCAATTTCCAATCTTCCGGGACGACTCCTGTTACTAATGATTGGTTAAATAAATCTGTTAACGGTTTTGCCAGCTCACCACTAAGCTCTTTTAATAATTTTGGG
>NC_053391.1:267872424-267903182 GCF_905171765.1 Bufo bufo
TGTATCTCATCAGGCCCCTGTGACTTATCTGTCTTCACCTTAGACAGCAAACTTAGAACATCTTCCTCTGTAAAGATACATGCATCAAACGATTTAATAGTCATTCTTTCTAGTGGAGGTCCTTCTCCTTTTTCTTTTGTAAAAACTGAACAGAAGTATTCATTAAGGCAGTCGGCTAGCCCTTTATTCTCTTCTACATACCTTCCGTCCTTTGTTTTTAATTTAGTTATTCCTTGTTTTAATTTCCTTTTTTCATTTATATATCTGAAGAATGTCTTATCCCCTTTTTTCATAGACTGAGCTAGTTTTTCTTCTGCCTGCGCTTTAGAAGTTCTTATAACTTGCTTGGCCTCTCTCTGCCTAATCTTGTAGATTTCCTTATCTTCATTGCTCTGGGTTTTTTTATAATTACAAAATGCTAGCTTTTTATTTTTAATGATTTGGGCCACTTCTGCTGAGTACCAAATTGGTCTCCTCCTTTTTTTGCTTTTACTGACGAGTCTAATGCAATTTTCTGTTGCCTTCAATAATGCACCTTTTAAGTAGTCCCATTTCTCCTGGACTCCATGTAATCCGTTCCAGTCTGATAAGGACTCATTTATGACTAATTTCATTTTTGAAAAGTCTGTTTTTCTAAAATCTAAAACTTTTGTTTTTGTGTGGTGGGACTCTTTCACAGTTCTTATATTAAACCACACTGACTGGTGATCACTAGATCCCAAGGTTTCGCCTACAATGACATCATATACCGAATCCCCGTTTGTGAATACCAAATCCAAAATGGCCTCCCTCCGGGTTGGCTCCTCAACCACTTGTTGTAGAGATAACCCCAGTAGGGAATTTAGAATATCTGTACTCCTGGTAGAACTTGCTATTTTGGTTTTCCAGTTTATATCTGGAAGATTGAAATCTCCCATAATGATAACTTCTCCTTTCATTGTCATTTTAGCTATTTCTTCAACTAGTAGATCATCTATACACATAAACAGTGCTATGGGATCCATGTCCACTGTCATATCACAGTCCATTGCCCAAGCACTGAAGGTTCAGAACCCTGCACCTATTCCTCCTACAAATGCCTCCAGAATTAATGAATCAGATAGCTTAGTTCTATCGCAAGACCGCGTGCTTAGCTCACGCAAACGAGCCTGCACGCGCCAGGCAGAAAAAGCGCACCCATGGAAGTCGGCTCGGGCTCAGCCCGTCCCTAGTTCAGACTCAGATTTGGAGTCCGAGGAGGAGGCTTATAGTGATGGCCATAGTGCCTCTGACCTAGACCTAGAAGAGGTCCTAGGGGAAGATCAGGATTTTACCCCTGAAATCCCTCGGTCTCGTCCGTCAACTAGTACGGCCCCTGAGACCCTCGGATCATCTACTACCCTGTTAGACCCTGCGGGTGAACCATTGTTCGACCCGGATAATTTACACCATCCACGATCCGCTGAGTGGTTACCAACCCCACATGTGGCCAGACATTTAGAAGATAGGGTTAGAAAACCCCTTTCTAAGGAAACGCGCAGCAAACTAAAAGCTGAATGTCCGCGTCCCTTAGTCCCTAACAAGGTCTGTGATACCCCCAATGTAGATCCGAAAATGATCCAATTTTTGGCCAAGACCGGATTTAACCCCCGTAGAGGTCTGGATTCGGCACTGCGTGCCTGCCAAGACAAATTGCTGGATAGCTTAGGTCCTTTGACCAGAATTTTTGAATTGGCAGAATCCGCCAAATCTGAGGGCACTACTATTGACCCAGATGAACTGCGTGGCTGGGCTCAGCTCGCCATCTGTATGGTGGGAAACGTGAATGCATCACTTTCCATGGAGCGGAGGAAAGCAATCCTCATTAAGATAGAACCTAAATTGTCCAACATGGCTCTCACTGAGTCGGGCAAGGAGGCGCAGGGGCTCCTATTCGGAGATACCTTTATTAAAGATCTGGGCAAATTTGTAGGAGCTTTCACAGCATTGGATAAGGCCCAAAGCTCCATGCGAAAGGTCTTTCAGGGGAGAGTCTCTTCCAGGGCCGGCAGTTCTAGGGGCCGTCTGTCCGGCCGTGCCCATTTCCAGACCCGCGGCAGCGGTCGAGGCTTCTTCAGTCAACGACAAGTTTTCCAAGACCAGAGGCCTCAATCCTCTTTCTTTCCATCCAGAGGTTCATCCGGAAGATCCCGGTCCTTCAGGGGATTCGCTGGTTCCAGACGCCCTTTTGGTAAGTTGCCAGAATCTAATGTCTTCTTCAAACCTTTGCATAGGAGGCAGACTCCTGCATTTTTTGGATGCTTGGTCCCGAATCTCATCCGACCCTTGGATCCTTGCCACGGTCCAAGGTTTCCATATAGAACTAACTGTTTCGCCTTTATTCCTCCCCTATCCGCACCCGAGAGTGCTTTCAAGGCAATCCCGCCTTTGTTTGAACACGGAGCTTCATTCACTCCATGCGAAAGGAGCCATAGAGCTCGCCCCGACTCCAGAAGGAGGAATCATCAGCGATATTTTCTTAGTACAGAAAAAAGGGGGTCAATTTCGACCCGTCATAAACCTCAAACGCCTCAACCATTTTGTACGATACCGCCATTTCAAGATAGAGGGTATCCACTTACTCAGAGACCTTCTGACTCCATACGACTGGATGGTGAAGTTGGATTTGAAGGACGCGTACCTTACGGTTCCCATTGCTCCACCTTCCAGGGATCTCCTTCAATTCCTGTGGAACGGTCAGGTCTGGAGGTTCACCTGCCTCCCCTTCGGCCTTTCGTCAGCCCCTTTGTGCTTCACCAAGCTGATGAAGCCGGTGGTCGCTTGGCTCCGTCTTCAGGGGATTCGTTTAATAATTTACTTGGACGATATCCTGATCCTGGCACAGTCTCCCAAGATTCTCTTGTCTCACCTACGGATGTCAATTGCTCTTCTCACGGATCTAGGGTTTATTATCAACTCGGAGAAGTCCTCTCTTCAACCCACCAGGTCCATAGAATTTTTGGGATTCGTGGTGGACTCGTCCACTCAGAGTCTTTGTCTTCCGAGCGCCAAAGTCAAATCCATCCGCAAAGAGTTGCGCCATACTCTGAAACTCCGCCAAGTTTCCTTACGTCATTTAGCTCGGGTGATAGGCCTCTTATCCTCTTCCATCCAGGCAATATTTCCTGCCCCGTTGCATTATCGGGCTCTTCAACGGCTGAAGATCGCTCACCTTCAAACGGGAGCGGCGTACGCAGATTTGGTGATCCTGGATCAGGAAACGAGAGACGAGCTGGCATGGTGGATTTCCAACCTCGATGCATGGAATGGCAGAGCCATTGTAGGTCCTCAACCGGATCTCATCATAGAGGCGGATGCCAGTCTTCTAGGCTGGGGTGCCTACTGCGAGGGAGTCTCCACTGGGGGTCCGTGGTCAGCAGTCGAATCCCATCTCCACATAAATGCGCTGGAACTCCTGACGGGATCGTTTGCCATCCGCAGTTTCGCCAACAGCAGGGTTTCGGCATGCATCAAGCTCAGGATGGACAACGTGTCGGCGGTCCGATACGTCAACTCCATGGGGGGGACTCACTCGGCTATGTTGACTCATTTGGCGAAGGAGTTCTGGACCTACTGCCTGGACAATGGATTCAAGGTGATCGCGGAATATATCCCGGGTCTTCACAATACCTTCGCGGATTGGAGTTCTCGATACACCTCGGACTTCAGCGATTGGAGATTGGATCCGACGGTGTTTGCCTCTATCGATTCTCTTTGGGGTCCTTTTTCCCTGGACCTCTTTGCTTCACGTTGGAATTCCCACCTTCCCAGATTCTACAGCTGGAGGCCGGACCCTCTGTCAGAGGCCGTGGACGCTCTCCTTCAGAACTGGTCAGAACATCTTTCATATGCCTTTCCTCCTTTCATGCTGATTCCTCGAGTACTATCTCAAATTCGCCGCCAGTCGGCGGAATTGGTCCTAATAGTCCCATTTTGGCGGGCTCAGGTCTGGTTTCCTCAACTCCTGGATCTCCTGATAGAGGACCCTCTTCTCCTCCCGTTTTCCCGGACTCTTCTCCTGGGCACTCTAGGCCAACAACATCCTCTCCTGCTAGACGGATCCCTCCGACTCCTAGGTTGCAGAGTTTCGGGATGCAGTACGAGATCGCTGGAATATCGGGAACGGCTAAGTTCCTCCTGGACAACGCTTGGGCTCCCGGTACTAGACGGGCATATGGATCAGCTTGGGGCATCTGGTCTCGTTGGTGCGTTGGACGGGCTGTGGATCCCGTTTCGGCCCCTGTGACCGAGATTCTTCAGTTTTTATCATCTCTCTTTGATGAAGGTAAGGCTTACAGGACTATGAATGTTTTCCGGTCGGCGATCTCCTCAGGACACCAAGGGTTTGCGGGTATTCCAATTGGACAGCACCCTCTAATTTGTCGTCTCCTCAAGGGCTCTCGTCTCTCTCGTCCCCCGCAACCTCGTTTCTCTTCTTCTTGGGACGTCAGATTGGTTCTAGATTTCTTTTCTCAGTGGCCTTCCAATTCTGATCTCTCTCTTCGGCAGCTTTCGGCGAAACTAGTGTCTTTGCTATGCCTTGTTTCGTGCAAGAGAGTGTCGGATGTTAGAGCTCTAGACTTTAATGCTCTCTCCTTTTCCCCGGATGGCGTTTCCTTCAACATCTCCCGCCGTACAAAAACGAACATCAAGTCGGTCTGGTATCCGGAGTTTCCTAATTCTCCGGCTCTGTGTCCGGTAGGTTGTCTTAGGGAATACTTATCTCGTACTTCTTCCCTCTGTTCGAGTTCTTCTCCTAACCTGTTCATTTCTTTTCGGAAACCATTCCGTCCGGTTACTAGTGTCACCCTTTCCCGCTGGGTGAAATGGATCCTTTCCTTGTCCGGGGTGAACACATCCGTTTTCTCCGCCCATTCGGTCAGAGGAGCCTCGGCTACTTCTATGGTGTATGCGGGTGCTCGCTTGGAGGAAATCATGAGATTGGCGGACTGGTCTAGATCCTCTACCTTCCGGGAGTTTTATTTTAGGCCGGCTCCACATGCTTTCGAGTCTGTTATTTCCACACTTTGAACTTGCAATAGGAGCCTCCGGTCGTGATATAAAATTACATGATTTTCCTAGTTTATGACGTAAAGTCATGATTTTATGAACGACACGGAGGCGAGTATTGCCCCTCCCTTTGCTACCGTTTATTACTACTTGTTAATAAAATTTTTAATGTTCCCTCCCTTTTGTTTTCTGTGGTTCTTCCATTTATGGTTCTATCATTATTATATTGATTATTATATTTATTGTCATTACAATGTATATATGTTTTGATTGAACTAACTTATGTTTTTCTCTCAGTATTCATTATTATTTATTACTCATTATCATCAGTCGGTCTATTGTGCCGTTGAAAAGAATTGATATTCTAGCAGATTACCATGTGCCTTTATGTTTCTTCCTGTAGGTTGATACCTTCTCCGGCCGTGTTTCTCCAGATGGCCTTCTGGTGGCTGGTCTGGCCGTTACCCTCCAGTGGTGTTCGTTTCTGATGACATTCCAGACGGATCCTGTTTCGTTTCTACCCTGATTGGTTGAGTTTTACTGTTGGAACGAGTTGATGCGTGTTTTTTCCGGTCCGGTGATACAGTTAGAGATTCTTCGCTACAAAGAAAGAGGAAGAGTTCCTGTGGGAGGTTCTATTTATGGACTGGACTATGGGAGGGGTTACCCTTTGTGGGATGGTTTCTGTGTGTTTTTTCTCTTTGCTGCTATGGTTACAGTAAAGATTGAGAATGCAATACTCGCCTCCGTGTCGTTCATAAAATCATGACTTTACGTCATAAACTAGGAAAATCATGTAATTATATTACAGAGGAAAAATTAAATGAGTTTTTTATCTCCAAGGTACTGTGCCACCCTATATGAGTGGTGTGCACACTGTACAGTCTGTGGGCCTGACACTCACTGGCAGGCAACTGCAATTATATTACAGAGGAAAAATTTAATGACTTTTTTATCTGCAAGGTACTGTGCCACTTTATATAAGTGGTGGGCAGTGGGCACAGTACAGTCTGTGGGCCTGACACTCACTGGCAGGCAACTGCAATTATATTACAGAGGAAAAATTAAATGATTTTTTTATCTACAAGGTACTTTGCCACCCAATATGAGTGGTGGGCACTGGCAGTGGGCACAGTACAGTCAGTGGGCCTGACACTCACATTTAGGCAACTGCAATTAGCTTACAGAGGAAAAATAAAATGAATTTTGTATCTGCAAGGTACTGTGCCACCCTATATGAGTGGTGTGCACACAGTACAGTCTGCATCCTGACACTCACTGGCAGGCAACTGCAATTATATTACAGAGGAAAAAATCTATGACTTTTTTATCTGCAAGGTACTGTGTCACCCTATATAAGTGGTGGGCTTTGGGCACAGTACAGTCTGTGGGCCTGACACTCACTGGCAGGCAACTGCAATTATATTACAGAGGAAAAATTAATAGAATTTTTATTTGCAAGGTACTTTGCCACCCGATATGAGTGGTGGGCATTGGCAGTGGGCACTGTAAGGAAATATCCTTATCTTCCCCTTAATGTGTACCCCAGGTACAAGACCTCGGTATTCAGCTTGATTTGATCTTTATCTGACGTCAGAGAGAGTGATAATGAGATATGACACAGTGCTTGTGCGGTTTCAAAATCACTCTAAACTTTATTATTCTTGTGTCACATATATATAGTACTGAAATGGCGTGATGTATAAGTTAAACAGTAACACATGTTTTTAGCCAGGTAATTATCTTCTACCAGAGTCCAAGGCTATCCATACATACGAGAAAAAACCTCTTAGTAATAGCTTATCATATGGACTTTGACCCATTACGTGTCCATGCTTATGTAATATATTAATGTATGGGACATGATGTAATATAAACTTATATAAAAATAGGTTTTGAACTGAAATAGAATCCTTCAATCCTCTCTTTAAAACCTATTTACATATATCTGTGGGTTTTTCATTTTGTTCCTTTCTAGTTTTTTTTCCTTAGTTTGAATGTTGGGTGTACCCCTCTTTCAGCCACATTGTTACATACGGCTAGAAGGGAGGGCACACACTGTAGACAACAGCAGAGACACACTATTGCAGCGATCACAGCGAGTGCCACTCCTAAAACATACCTTATTTGACCAAAGTCAGGTATCCAGCCAAAAAGCCAGTCCCACCAACCTTGGTCAACATCCTGTTTTATATGTTTTCTCATCTCTTCTAATTGGCCTATTTTATCTTTTATTCCACGGGAGTGATCTGATAAATTGAAACAACACATCCCTGCGAACGCTGAGCATCATATACCATGTTGGAGCAATAGATAGTCAATAGTTGCCCTATTCTGCAAGATAGCCTTTTTATACGATTGTATATCGCGCAGCATATCTTGCAGAATTGCACTAGTGACATCTATCTGTTTTACCATACAACAGGCAAGTTTTGATATTGTCCTGTGGTTATATATGGTCAACCCTGGTACCCCTATCAAAGATACCCCTTAACTCATGTATTCTGCTCTAGAGAGGAGATTTACATTATAATCACAATTTTCTGGTAACTGTAGGGAAGTGTCTCTCGTGTGTCGTGTCTGCATTGCTGGGAATAGTGGTATCATTACTAATGTCAGCCTGGCTATTGTACAGGGTCCCTCTGTAATATTGGCCGGTATATATGTGTGACTAGTATTTCCACAGGCCAATACCCATCCTGTTGGTAGAGGTACATGTTTGTCTAGGGATGGTACTGTTTTTGTAATATTACATTGCATATATATATATTTTTTTTTTTTTTCTGATACTATCTTTTTACAACTTTCTGGATTTCTATCATATTACTTTGCAGAGTCTCATATGAAGGACAGTTATAACAAGCATGATAAGGATTTACATATCCATATTTAACATCATGATCCTGCAAATCTGTGTCATTTGATTGGGAACGTAGGAGCCCTGTCCTTACATCTACTGGGGTGGGGACTGCAATTATCAAGGCACTACATTTCAGCCATCTCGAGGAATTTCCCGACTGTGTCATTTCGTTGGGGGTCAAGGCCGTCTGCCTCCGTTAGTACCCCTTCTGTATCTTCTTCGAGGTCAAGGCTGTCTGCCTCTGTTAGTACCTCTGGGCCTCGTTGGAGGTCAGGGCTGTCTGCCCCCGTTAGTACCTCCTGTCCTTCTTCAAGGCCAAGGCTGTCTGCCTCCGTTCCTGCCTCCCCTCTTTCTCTCATAAGCTTCACTCGGGTGGCGTGGATCCAAATTGGAGATTGTTCAGTCAGCACAGCTGTTCTGGTTACTGCAACGACGGTAGTAGGTGGGCCGTATACGAAATCACCTTGAGCTCTTCCTTTCTTCAGTGTTTCGACCACCATCTCATCCCCCACCCTGTATGGGTGGGTGGGTTCCTGTGGAAAAGAGGGAGACTTACAAGCAACTTTGTCCTCAGTTTTGTTAAGTACCTGTATCAATTTGGTGACATAGTCTTCCCTAATCTGGTCTATGTCACCTTCCTGTACCACTAGGGGGTGACTTGCCCAAGGAGTTGGAAAGGGCCTACCCATAAGGATTTCAATGCTGTCCTACTCCATAGAAATGTGCTATTAAGATGGAAGCACTGTATTAGGGGAATGCATAACTTCCCCTCTTTGTAGACTAATTCTAATCCTGTCTTAGGATTTTTCTGCAATACTGAATAACACCAGTCTTGCTGTTCCTGTTCAGTGGCATACCACTGAAGATCAGTAAGCATTTGCAACATCTCAGGGGTTGGAGGTGCCAGACATGGCATCTCCCAATGGTTACACAAACCTGTGGGGTTGCATTTGGCCACTCGTTTCGCCACCTTATCTGCCAGCGCATTGCCCTGTGAGACATAATCCTTACCATCTGCTGCCGTGAATCCTCTCCTCTGCCAGATCATACCATCGTCCCACACTACCCCATGTGTGTACCTACTCTCAGTATAAATGGTGACAGGTCTATCAGCATGTAGAATACATGCTCTAGTGAGTGCAATGAGCTCAGCTGCCTGCTGTGTTGAGTGCGGATGCCCTTGAGTAGGCCTACAACATCATGAGTGGTGTGCAAAATGGTGTAATGTCACATTGTGAAAGGAGTTGCCAACTCTACCATCATAGCACAGGCTGCAAGAGAACACAGACATGCCCGCATCCCTTGAACAGGGGTGGGCATTACCTTTGAGAAAAACACACAAGGACGCAACTTGCCTCCATTTTCTTGTGTCAGTACACCCGCATTGGTTTTACAATTTTGGCGTGCAAACATGTGGAAGGGCATATTATAGTCAGGGAGGCCCAGCCCTGGACTCGACATGAGTAAACATTTCAGATAATCAAATGCATTGTACATTTCAGAAGACCATTTAATCAAATCTGGATTTTCTTCCAGAGTGGCTTGCCTCAAAACATTGTCAATAGTGGGAGCAATCAGAAATCCATTGTCTACAGTAATTTATCATACCAAGGAAAGATAACATTTCTTTCTTAGTGTGCGGGGCGACCAAACCCACAATAGACTGGACTCTTTCTGCGCTGATTCTCCGTTCACCTTTTGTGAGGACAAAGCCCAAGTATTCAACCTGCATTTTACACCATTGCATTTTCTTAAGTGTCACTTTGTGACCACATCCTGACAATCATTATAACAGTGATAAACCATCCTGAATGCTGGCCTCCGCTGACATGCTACACAGTAACAAATCATTGACATATTGCAGCAGCACAGAACCTTAGGGGGGTGTACTATGGCTCTAACATTGCTTGGAGGACTATGCTGTACACTACAGGTGAATCAGCATATCCCTGGGGTCTGCACCAGGTCAGTTGGCGTTCGTCAAAGGAAAAAGCAAAAAGTAGTCTGGTTATCTTATCAACTGGGATAGAAAAGAATGCATTTTTCAGATCTATCACACTGAACCAAACAGCGTCTGCTGGAATGGCAGATACTGTAAGTGACATCAGTTACAACAGGGGCTATAGGCACAATGATGTTGTTGATGGCCCCTAAATCCTGTACAAAGCGGGTAGTACCATCTGCCTTTGTCACTGGATTCACGGGCGTGCTGTAGGGTGAAATCACCTCTTCCAGGATTCCCTTTTGTAGGAATTCTTCTATCATTGGTCTAAGTCCATCCAGTTTCTCTTTTAACAACGGGTATTGTTTCTGGAACACTGAGATGACACCTGGTTTCACAGTAGCTGTGTAAAGTGTGCAATCTATGAATCCTGTGTCATATTCATTTGAAGACCATAATGCAGGGTTAATGTTATTAAGTTCTGGGTGGTCCTGTATGTTTGCAAGAATCAGTGGCACTGGTGTAGAGACTGGAATGAGATCTGAGTGTACGCCTATGTCCTGATTCTTTGCTGATACCTTCAAGTCAAGCTTAATGAACAAATCTCTCCCTAACAGGCTGACTGGGCAATCTGGTATAATGCTGAATACATGATCTGTGACGTATTCCCTGTCCATGGTCTCGAGTGGTAGTGAGTCAGTTTTAAAAGGTTTTGTCAAAACCCCATTAATTCACATAGAAGGCTCACACTTCCTTCCTCCCACTCTGAGTCATATAAGTCCACCCCTTTTAGTCGGACGCTGTGGTCCTCCTTCTTGTCTGTCATTAGTATCCTAGCTGTCCAAAAGAACAGAGCTCAGATGTTTAGCACAACACTTAACATGTAACACGTAACTGCAAACACTGAAACAAACAGATCTGACAATACAGACATGAACACACAAAGGGCCCATAAAAACTTCATTGACTTCAATAAAAAAATGTACAGCTTGATCAATGCTGTTGGCACCAATAAAAACCAAAAACTTCCAAAAAATAAATAAAAATAAAATTCTCAATGCGCATATTATATAAAAACAATACCGTATTCCATACACATTCACATACATTTTCATGTACTTAAAACAGCTCATAACCTCGCCCTCATACATAAAAACTGAATTGCACACACAGCTCTCAGGCTTCTTACATTTTTTAACTCCACTACAACTCAAAGCCATACCCATTCACATTCCACTGAATCATGTATCTTCCAACACAGTCAAAAAATTTCTTTGTTTCATTCCAAAACTTGCAGCACAGACAAACACAGCTTTCCTGGAAACAGATATCCACACCACACACAGTTTGTTGCTGCATTTTCCAATCTCTTCTGGTTTTCTCTCTGTGATTAATCAACTCTTATAAGAAGACAATATACATGTTGTAATCTTAGTCATTTTGTTAAAAGCTGGATTCCCACATTACTCTGCTTTGGGCAGGAAAATGACCGAACAATTCTTTATCTTGTATAATATATTACACATTACTTACTCTGCATGATCTCCTGGCCGCTTACCTTATCTCAGGAATGTGTTTGTGTAAAGGCGGGGGAAGTGGATCTCTATAGCTCACACTAGAACTAGATACATACAATTCTTATCCATTAACTGATGCTGTCTGAAGTCCACGTGGAGACGTTCTTTTTTATGGTAAGCATTAGTCCATCAGGTTGTTAATAAATGTGGAAATAATTAGACTGTCATTCTGGAGAACCGGTGGCCCTGCCTCCAATTTCCAACAATCCACAAATCTCCAGAAATCAATAACGCTTTCTGAGGGTTTTTGCTTACATGTTACGGCTACTGGGAGTGAAGACTTTTGTTTAAATACCTCTATCATGTGTTTTTCTATCTCCTTTCTGCATATAATCGATATCTCATGAAGGGTTAGGTTCAAAATACGGTCAGGCGGCAGTGTCGCCTAAGCATAGACCCTTGACCATGTCCATGTGATATATACTATTGTCTCCTTCCCTGGGAAAGGGGTCTACTGCTTCCATTGCCTCTGTCCACTCTGCCAAATTATCTACCCATGAGTTAACAAGGTAATACTTTGTAGGACTGACTCGGGTAACATATTGTTTACATGTTTCTCCTGGTTCTGGTTTAGGGTATTCTATCTTAGATTTTTTTTTTTGACTACCCATTATTAAAACTTATTTTCTTACAAAAAGAATTTAAAACACAGAATGTTAGTCTTGGGACGACAGCTGTACACTTATGACCCAGCTTGTCACTTCTCCTTATATAACTATTAGACAAAACAAGTTATCATGCAAAAACTTCTACAATTATCAAACAAGTTATCATGCAAAACTTCTACAATTATCTTATTAAGAATCAAATCAAGCTGTTAAACCTTCTGTTTCCTAAACAGATCTTTTACGGGACTCCCTGAGCCCATTGAAGAGCACTTTCCTGATTACAGGATTCCCTGAATCCTTTCTGTTCCCGGAACAGATTTTTTACGGGGCTCCCGGAGCCCTGTGAAGTGCACTTGTCTTGTTACTGGATTTCCAGAATCCTAAGGCAAAAACTCCCTGAGTTTATGCCTACTGTATCCCTGACACAGTACTTTGAAGTCTATCTAAGGGTCCCTTATGTACTTACTTGAATCGAGACGTGGTCAGTGCCCCTGGAATGGCCTAAAGGACAAAAATCAGTGTCTCTTCTTACCAAACATCAGGGATGACCTTCCCAATTCCGGACGAAAGCCCCCAAATTGTAAGGAAATATTCTTATCTTCCCCTTAATGTGTACCCCAGGTACAAGACTTCGGTATTCAGCTTGATTTGATCCTTATCTGACGTCAGAGAGAGTGATAATGAGATATGACACAGTGCTTGTGCGGTTTCAAAATCACTCTAAACTTTATTATTCTTGTGTCACATATATATAGTACTGAAATGGCGTGATGTATAAGTTAAACAGTAACACATGTTTTTAGCCAGGTAATTATCTTCTACCAGAGTCCAAGGCTATCCATACATACGAGAAAAAAACTCTTAGTAATAGCTTATCATATGGACTTTGACCCATTACGTGTCCATGCTTATGTAATATATTAATGTATGGGACATGATGTAATATAAACTTATATAAAAATAGGTTTTGAACTGAAATAGAATCCTTCAGGCACAGTACAGTCAGTGTGCCTGACACTCACTGGCAGGCAACTGCAATTAGCTTAACAGAGGAAAAATTAAATGAATTTTGTATCTGCAAGGTACTGTGCCACCCTATATGAGTGGTGAGCACACAGTACAGTCTGTGGGCCTGACACTCACTGGCTGGCAACTGCAATTATATTACAGAGGAAAAATTCAATGACTTTTTTATCTGCAAGGTACTGTGCCACCCTATATGAGTGGTGGGCAGTGGACACTGTACAGTCTGTGGGCCTGACACTCACTGGCAGGCAACTGCAATTATATTGCAGAGGAAAAATTAAATGACTTTTTTATCTGCAAGGTACTGTGCCACCCTATATGAGTGGTGGGCAGTGGGCACTGTACAGTCTGTGGGCCTGACACTCACTGGCAGGCAACTGCAATTATATTGCAGAGGAAAAATTAAATGACTTTTTTATCTGCAAGGTACTGTGCCACCCTATATGAGTGGTGGGCAGTGGGCACTGTACAGTCTGTGGGCCTGACACTCACTGGCAGGCAACTGCAATTATATTACAGAGGAAAAATGAAATGACTTTTTTATCTGCAAGGTACTGTGCCACCCTATATGAGTGGTGGGCAGTGGGCACAGTACAGTCTGTGGGCCTGACACTCACTGGCAGGCAACTGCAATTATATTACAGAGGAAAAATTAAATGACTTTTTTATCTGCAAGGTACTGTGCCACCCTATATGAGTGGTGGGGCAGGGCACAGTACAGTCATGTGGGCCTGACACTCACTGGCAGGCAACTGCAATTATATTACAGAGGAAAAATTAATGACTTTTTTATCTGCAAGGTACTGTGCCACCCTATATGAGTGGTGGGCAGTGGGCACTGTACAGTCTGTGGGCCTGACACTCACTGGCAGGCAACTGCAATTATATTACAGAGGAAAAATTAGATGACTTTTTTATCTGCAAGGTACTGTGCCACCCTATATGAGTGGTGGGCAGTGGGCACAGTACAGTCAGTGGGCCTGACACTCACTGGCAGGCAACTGCAATTAGCTTACAGAGGAAAAATTAAATGAATTTTTTATCTGCAAGGTACTGTGCCACCCTATATGAGTGGTGTGCACACAGTACAGTCTGTGGGCCTGACACTCACTGGCAGGCAACTGCAATTATATTACAGAGGAAAAAATTTAATGACTTTTTTATCTGCAAGGTACTGTGCCACCCTATATGAGTGGTGGGCAGTGGGCACTGTACAGTCTGTGGCCTGACACTCACTGGCAGGCAACTGCAATTATATTACAAGAGGAAAAATTAAATGAATTTTTTATCTGCAAGGTACTGTGCCACCCTATATGAGTGGTGGGCACTGGGCACAGTACAGTCTGTGGGCCTGACACTCACTGGCAGGCAACTGCAATTAGGCTTACAGAGGAAAAATTTAATGAATTTTTTATCTGCAAGGTACTGTGCCACCCTATATGAGTGGTGTGCACACAGTACAGTCTGTGGGCCTGACACTCACTGGCAGGCAACTGCAATTATATTACAGAGGAAAAATTAATGACTTTTTTATCTGCAAGGTACTGTGCCACCCTATATGAAGTGGTGGGCAGTGGGCACGTACAGTCTGTGGCCTGACACTCACTGGCAGGCAACTGCAATTATATTACAGAGGAAAAATTAATGAACTTTTTTATCTGCAAGGTACTGTGCCACCCTATATAAGTGGTGGGCAGTGGGCACAGTACAGTCTTTGGGCCTGACACTCACTGGCAGGCAACTGCAATTATATTACAGAGGAAAAATTAAATGACTTTTTTATCTGCAAGGTACTGTGCCACCCTATATGAGTGGTGGGCAGTGGGCACTGTACAGTCTGTGGGCCTGACACTCACTGGCAGGCAACTGCAATTATATTACAGAGGAAAAATTAAATGACTTTTTTATCTGCAAGGTACTGTGCCACCCTATATGAGTGGTGGGCAGTGGGCACAGTACAGTCTGTGGGCCTGACACTCACTGGCAGACAACTGCAATTATATTACAGAGGAAAAATTGAATGACTTTTTAATCTGCAAGGTACTGTGCCACCCTATATGAGTGGTGGGCAGTGGGCACAGTACAGTCTGTGGGCCTGACACTCACTGGCAGGCAACTGCAATTATATTACAGAGGAAAAATTAGATGACTTTTTTATCTGCAAGGTACTGTGCCACCCTATATGAGTGGTGGGCAGTGGGCACTGTACAGTCTGTGGGCCTGACACTCACTGGCAGGCAAATGCAATTATATTACAGAGGAAAAATTAAATGAATTTTTTATCTGCAAGGTACTGTGCCACCCTATATGAGTGGTGTGCAGGCACAGTACAGTCTGTGGGCTGACACTCACTGGCAGGCAACTGCAATTATATTACAGAGGAAAAATTAATGAATTTTTTATCTGCAAGGTACTGTGCCACCCTATATGAGTGGTGGGCAGTGGGCACTGTACAGTCTGTGGGCCCTGACACTCACTGGCAGGCAACGGCAATTAGATTACAGAGGAAAAATTAAATGAATTTTTTATCTGCAAGGTACTGTGCCACCCATAGATGGTGGCACTGGCATGGCCACAGTACAGTCAGTGGGCCTGACACTCACTGGCAGGCAACTGCAATAGCTTACAGAGGAAAAATTAAAGGAATTTTTATCTGCAAGGTACTGTGCCAACCTAAATGAGTGGTGGGTGGCACACAGTACAGTCTGTGGGCCTGACACTCACTGCAGGCAACTGCGAATTATATTACAGAGGAAAAATTCAATGACTTTTTGATCTGCAAGTACTGTGCCACCCTATATGAGTGGTGGCAGTGTGGCTCTGTACAGTCTATGGGCCTGACACTCACTGGCAGGCAACTGCAATTATATTGCAGAGGAAAAATTAATTACTTTTTTATCTGCAAGGTACTGTGCCACCCAATATGAGTGGTGGACACAGTACAGTCTGTGGGCCTGACACTCACTGGCAGGCAACTGCAATTATATTACAGAGGAAAAATGAAATGACTTTTTTATCTGCAAGGTACTGTGCCACCCTATATGAGTGGTGGGCAGTGGGCACTGTACAGTCTGTGGGCCTGACACTCACTGGCAGGCAACTGCAATTATATTACAGAGGAAAAATTAAATGACTTTTTTATCTGCAAGGTACTGTGCCACCCTATATGAGTGGTGGGCAGTGGGCAACAGTACAGTCTGTGGGCCTGACACTCACTGGCAGGCAACTGCAATTAGATTACAGAGGAAAAATTAATGACTTTTTTATCTGCAAGGTACTGTGCCACCCTATATGAGTGGTGGGCAGTGGCACAGTACAGTCAGTGGGCCTGACACTCACTGGCAGGCAACTGCAATTATATTACAGAGGAAAAATTAAATAACTTTTTTATCTGCAAGGTACTGTGCCACCCTATATGAGTGGTGGGCACCGGGACCTGTAAAGTCTGTGTGCCTGACACTCACTGGCAGGCAACTGCAATTATATTACAGAGGAAAAATTAAGTGAATTTTTTATCTGCAAGGTACTGTGCCACCCTATATGAGTGGTGGTCAGTGGGCACTGTACAGTCTGTGGGCTTGACACTCACTGGCAGGCAACTGCAATTAGCTTACAGAGGAAAAATTCAATGACTTTTTTATCTGCAAGGTACTGTGCCACCCTATATGAGTGGTGTGCACACAGTACAGTCTGTGGGCCTGACACTCACTGGCAGGCAACTGCAATTATATTACAGAGGAAAAATTAACAGACTTTTTTATCTGCAAGGTACTGTGCCACCCTATATGAGTGGTGGGCACTGGGCACAGTACAGTCTGTGGGCTTGACACTCACTGGCAGGCAACTGCAATTAGCTTACAGAGGAATAATTCAATAACTTTTTGATCTGCAAGGTACTGTGCCACCCTATATGAGTGGTGGGCAGTGGGCACTGTACAGTCTTTGGGCCTGACACTCACTGGCAGGCAAATGCAATTATATTACAGACGAAAAATTAAATGAATTTTTTATCTGCAAGGTACTGTGCCACCCGATATGAGTGGTGGGCACTGGCAGTGGCCACAGTACAGTCAGTGGGCCTGACACTCACTGGCAGGCAATTGCAATTAGCTTACAGAGGAAAATTAAATGAATTTTTTATCTGCAAGGTACTGTACCACCCTATATGAGTGGTGGGCAGTGGGCACAGTACAGTCAGTGGGCCTGACACTCACTGGCAGGCAACTGCAATTATATTATAGAGGAAAAATTAAATAACTTTTTTATCTGCAAGGTACTGTGCCACCCTATATGAGTGGTGGGCAGTGGGCACTGTAAAGTCTGTGTGCCTGACACTCACTGGCAGGGAACTGCGATTATATTACAGAGGAAAAATTAAGTGAATTTTTTTATCTGCAAGGTACTGTGCCACCCAATATGAGTGGTGGGCACAGTACAGTCAGTGGGCCTGACACTCACTGGCAGGCAACTGCAATTAGCTTACAGAGGAAAAATTAGATGACTTTTGTTTCTGCAAGGTACTGTGCCACCCTATTTGAGTGGTGGGCAGTGGGCACAGTACAGTCAGTGGGCCTGACAATCACTGGCAGGCAACGGCAATTATATTAAAGAGGAAAAATTTAATGAATTTTTTATCTGCAAGGTACTGTGCCACCCGATATGAGTGGTGGGCACTGGCAGTGGGCACAGTACAGTCAGTGGGCCTGACACTCACTGGCAGGCAACTGCAATTAGTTTACAGAGGAAAAATTAAATGAAGTTTTTTATCTGCAAGGTACTGTGCCACACTATATGAGTGGTGTGTACACTGTACAGTCTGTGGGCCTGACACTCACTGGCAGACAACTGCAATTATATTACAGAGGAAAAATGAAATGACTTTTTTATCTGCAAGTTACTGTGCCACCCTATATGAGTGGTGGGCAGTGGGCACAGTACAGTCTGTGGGCCTGACACTCACTGGCAGGCAACTGCAATTATATTACAGAGGAAAAATTTTATGACTTTTTTATCTGCAAGGTACTGTGCCACCCTATATGAGTGGTGAGCAGTGGGCACAGTACAGTCTGTGGGCCTGACACTCACTGGCAGGCAACTGCAATTATATTACAGAGGAAAAATTCAATGACTTTTTTATCTGCAAGGTACTGTGCCACCCTATATGAGTGGTGGGCAGTGGGCACAGTACAGTCTGTGGGCCTGACACTCACTGCAGGCAAACTGCAATTATATTACAGAGGAAAAATTAATGACTTTTTTATCTGCAAGGTACTGTGCCACCCTATATGAGTGGTGTGCAAGTGGGCACAGTACAGTCTGTGGGCCTGACACTCACTGGCAGGCAACTGCAATTATATTACAGAGGAAAAATTTAATGACTTTTTTATCTGCAAGGTACTGTGCCACCCTATATGAGTGGTGGGCAGTGGCACAGTACAGTCTGTGGGCCTGACACTCACTGGCAGGCAACTGCAATTATATTACAGAGGAAAAATTCAATGACTTTTTTATCTGCAAGGTACTGTGCCACCCAATATGAGTGGTGGGCAGTAAGCTCTGTACAGTCTATGGGCCTGACACTCACTGGCAGGCAACTGGAATTATATTGCAGAGGAAAAATTAAATAACTTTTTTATCTGCAAGGTACTGTGCCACCCTATATAAGTGGTGGGCAGTGGGCACAGTACAGTCTTTGGGCCTGAAACTCACTGGCAGGCAACTGCAATTATATTACAGAGGAAAAATCAAATGACTTTTTTATCTGCAAGGTACTGTGCCACCCTATATGAGTGGTGGGCAGTGGGCACCGTACAGTCTGTGGGCCTGACACTCACTGGCAGTCAACTGCAATTGTATTGCAGAGGAAAAATTAATGACTTTTTTTATCTGCAAGGTACTGTGCCACCCTATATGAGTGGTGGGCAGTGGGCACAGTACAGTCTGTGGGCCTGACACTCACTGGCAGGCAACTGCAATTATATTACAGAGGAAAAATTAGATGACTTTTTTATCTGCAAGGTACTGTGCCACCCTATATGAGTGGTGGGCAGTGGGCACTGTACAGTCTGTGGGCCTGACACTCACTGGCAGGCAACTGCAATTATATTACAGAGGAAAAATTAAATGACTTTTTTATCTGCAAGGTACTGTGCCACCCTATATGAGTGGTGGGCACTGGCAGTGGGCACAGTACAGTCTGTGGGCCTGACACTCACTGGCAGGCAACTGCAATTAGCTTACAGAGGAAAAATTAAATGACTTTTGTATCTGCAAGGTACTGTGCCACCCTATATGAGTGGTGTGTACACTGTACAGTCTGTGGGCCTGACACTCACTGGCAGGCAACTGCAATTATATTACAGAGGAAAAATTCAATGACTTTTTTATCTGCAAGGTACTGTGCCACCCTATATGAGTGGTAGGCAGTGGACACTGTACAGTCTGTGGGCCTGACACTCACTGGCAGGCAACTGCAATTATATTACAGAGGAAAAATTAAATGACTTTTTTATCTGCAAGGTACTGTGCCACCCTATATGAGTGGTGGGCAGTGGGCACAGTACAGTCTGTGGGCCTGACACTCACTGGCAGGCAACTGCAATTAGCTTACAGAGGAAAAATTAAATGACTTTTTTATCTGCAAGGTACTGTGCCACCCTATATGAGTGGTAGGCAGTGGGCACAGTACAGTCTGTGGGCCTGACACTCACTGGCAGGCAACTGCAATTATATTACAGAGGAAAAATGCAATGACTTTTTTATCTGCAAGGTACTGTGCCACCCTATATGAGTGGTAGGCAGTGGGCACAGTACAGTCTGTGGGCCTGACACTCACTGGCAGGCAACTGCAATTATATTACAGAGGAAAAATTAAATGACTTTTTTTATCTGCAAGGTACTGTGCCACCCTATATGAGTGGTGGGCAGTGGGCACAGTACAGTCTGTGGGCCTGACACTCACTGGCAGGCAACTGCAATTATATTACAGAGGAAAAATTAAATGAATTTTTTATCTGCAAGGTACTGTGCCACCCGATATTAGTGGTGGGCACTGGCAGTGGCCATAGTACAGTCAGTGGGCCTGACACTCACTGGCAGGCAATTGCAATTAGCTTACAGAGGAAAATTAAATGAATTTTTTATCTGCAAGGTACTGTACCACCCTATATGAGTGGTGGGCAGTGGGCACAGTACAGTCAGTGGGCCTGACACTCACTGGCAGGCAACTGCAATTATATTATAGAGGAAAAATGTAATAACTTTTTCATCTGCAAGGTACTGTGCCACCCTATATGAGTGGTGGGCAGTGGGCACTGTAAAGTCTGTGTGCCTGACACTCACTGGCAGGCAACTGCAATTATATTACAGAGGAAGAATTAAGGGAATTTTTTATCTGCAAGGTACTGTGCCACCCAATATGAGTGGTGGGCACAGTACAGTCAGTGGGCCTGACACTCACTGGCAGGCAACTGCAATTAGCTTACAGAGGAAAAATTTGATGACTTTTGTTTCTGCAAGGTACTGTGCCACCCTATTTGAGTGGTGGGCAGTGGGCACAGTACAGTCAGTGGGCCTGACAATCACTGGCAGGCAACGGCAATTATATTAAAGAGGAAAAATTTAATGAATTTTTTATCTGCAAGGTACTGTGCCACCCGATATGAGTGGTGGGCACTGGCAGTGGGCACAGTACAGTCAGTGGGCCTGACACTCACTGGCAGGCAACTGCAATTAGCTTACAGAGGAAAAATGAAATGAATTTTTTATCTGCAAGTTACTGTGCCACCCTATATGAGTGGTGAGCAGTGGGCACAGTACAGTCTGTGGGCCTGACACTCACTGGCAGGCAACTGCAATTAGTATTACAGAGGAAAAATTCAATGACTTTTTTATCTGCAAGGTACTGTGCCACCTATATTAGTGGTGGGCAGTGGGCACTGTACAGTCTGTGGGCCTGACACTCACTGGCAGGCAACTGCAATTATATTACAGAGGAAAAATTAGAATGACTTTTTTATCTGCAAGGTACTGTGCCACCCTATATGAGTGGTGGGGCAGTGGGCACAGTACAGTCTGTGGGCCTGACACTCACTGGCAGGCAACTGCAATTATATTACAGAGGAAAAATTAAATGAATTTTTTATCTGCAAGGTACTGTGCCACCCTATATGAGTGGTGGGCAGTGGGCACAGTACAGTCTGTGGGCCTGACACTCACTGCAGGCAACTGCAATTATATTACAGAGGAAAAATTAAATGAATTTTTTATCTGCAAGGTACTGTGCCACCCTATATGAGTGGTGTGCACACAGTACAGTCTGTGGGCCTGACACTCACTGGCAGGCAACTGCAATTATATTACAGAGGAAAAATTAAATGACTTTTTTTATCTGCAAGGTACTGTGCCACCCTATATGAGTGGTGGGCAGTGGGCACAGTACAGTCTGTGGGCCTGACACTCACTGGCAGGCAACTGCAATTATATTACAGAGGAAAAATTAGATGACTTTTTTATCTGCAAGGTACTGTGCCACCCTATATGAGTGGTGGGCAGTGGGCACTGTACAGTCTGTGGGCCTGACACTCACTGGCAGGCAACTGCAATTATATTACAGAGGAAAAATTAGATGACTTTTTTATCTGCAAGGTACTGTGCCACCCTATATGAGTGGTGGGGCAGTGGGCACAGTACAGTCTGTGGGCCTGACACTCACTGGCAGGCAACTGCAATTAGATTACAGAGGAAAAATTAATGAATTTTTTATCTGCAAGGTACTGTGCCACCCTATATGAGTGGTGGGCAGTGGCACAGTACAGTCTGTGGGCCTGACACTCACTGGCAGGCAACTGCAATTATATTACAGAGGAAAAATTAAATGACTTTTTTATCTGCAAGGTACTGTGCCACCCTATATGAGTGGTGGGCAGTGGGCACTGTACAGTCTGTGGGCCTGACACTCACTGGCAGGCAACTGCAATTATATTACAGAGGAAAAATTAATGACTTTTTTATCTGCAAGGTACTGTGCCACCCTATATGAGTGGTGGGCAGTGGGCACAGTACAGTCTGTGGGCCTGACACTCACTGGCAGGCAACTGCAATTATATTACAGAGGAAAAATTAGATGACTTTTTTATCTGCAAGGTACTGTGCCACCCTATATGAGTGGTGGGCAGTGGGCACTGTACAGTCTGTGGGCCTGACACTCACTGGCAGGCAACTGCAATTATATTACAGAGGAAAAATTAAATGAATTTTTTATCTGCAAGGTACTGTGCCACCCTATATGAGTGGTGGGCAGTGGGCACAGTACAGTCTGTGGGCCTGACACTCACTGGCAGGCAACTGCAATTATATTACAGAGGAAAAATTAAATGACTTTTTTTATCTGCAAGGTACTGTGCCACCCTATATGAGTGGTGTGCACACAGTACAGTCTGTGGGCCTGACACTCACTGGCAGGCAACTGCAATTATATTACAGAGGAAAAATTTGATAAATTTTTTATCTGCAAGGTACTGTGCCACCCTATTTAAGTGGTGGGCAGTGGGCACTGTACAGTCTGTGGCCCTGACACTCACTGGCAGGCAACTGCAATTATATTACAGAGGAAAAATTAAATGAATTTTTTATCTGCAAGGTACTGTGCCACCCGATATGAGTGGTGGGCACTGGCAGTGGGCACAGTACAGTCAGTGGGCCTGACACTCACTGGCAGGCAACTGCAATTAGCTTACAGAGGAAAAATTTTAATGAATTTTGTATCTGCAAGGTACTGTGCCACCCTATATGAGTGGTGTGCACACAGTACAGTCTGTGGGCCTGACACTCACTGGCAGGCAACTGCAATTATATTACAGAGGAAAAATTCAATGACTTTTTTATCTGCAAGGTACTGTGCCACCCTATATGAGTGGTGGGCAGTAAGCTCTGTACAGTCTGTGGGCCTGACACTCACTGGCAGGCAACTGCAATTATATTGCAGAGGAAAAATTAAATGACTTTTTTATCTGCAAGGTACTGTGCCACCCTATATGAGTGGTGGGCAGTGGGCACTGTACAGTCTGTGGGCCTGACACTCACTGGCAGGCAACTGCAATTATATTACAGAGGAAAAATTAAATGACTTTTTTATCTGCAAGGTACTGTGCCACCCTATATGAGTGGTGGGCAGTGGGCACAGTACAGTCTGTGGGCCTGACACTCACTGGCAGGCAACTGCAATTATATTACAGAGGAAAAATTAAATGACTTTTTTATCTGCAAGGTACTGTGCCACCCTATATGAGTGGTGGGCAGTGGGCACAGTACAGTCTGTGGGCCTGACACTCACTGGCAGGCAACTGCAATTATATTACAGAGGAAAAATTAGATGACTTTTTTATCTGCAAGGTACTGTGCCACCCTATATGAGTGGTGGGCAGTGGGCACTGTACAGTCTGTGGGCCTGACACTCACTGGCAGGCAACTGCAATTATATTACAGAGGAAAAATTAAATGAATTTTTATCTGCAAGGTACTGTGCCACCCTATATGAGTGGTGGGCAGGCGTGGGCACAGTACAGTCAGTGGGCCTGACACTCACTGGCAGGCAACTGCAATTAGCTTACAGAGGAAAAAATTAAATGACTTTTTGTATCTGCAAGGTACTGTGCCACCCTATATGAGTGGTGTGTCACACTGTACAGTCTGTGGGCCTGACACTCACTGGCAGGCAACTGCAATTATATTACAGAGGAAAAATTAATGACTTTTTTATCTGCAAGGTACTGTGCCACCCTATATGAGTGGTGGCACAGTCTGTGGGCCTGACACTCACTGGCAGGCAACTGCAATTATATTACAGAGGAAAAATTAAATGACTTTTTTATCTGCAAGGTACTGTGCCACCCTATATGAGTGGTGGGCAGTGGGCACTGTACAGTCTGTGGGCCTGACACTCACTGGCAGGCAACTGCAATTATATACAGAGGAAAAATTCAATGACTTTTTTATCTGCAAGGTACTGTGCCACCCTATATGAGTGGTGGGCAGTGGCACTGAAAGGAATCCATGTTCTTTATTATGTCAAAATCAATTCTGCTTCATTTCTATGTTAGGTACTAACTCTGATTGCTGTGAAACTAATATACTGTAAGGTTTCTATTCTCTGTAACCCTGAATCTTATCTCTTTGGCACTACTCCCGGACAATATTCCTAATATGGAAGTTCCGTTTTTGTTTCTCTTTCTGTAAACGTAGAATGGAACGTGTTAATATGATAGGTTAAATACATAACATACGATGATGCTAATAAAGGGTAAAGCACCCTCTATAAACCTGTGTGCATTAAAAATAAACCTTAGAGTGTTCATTCAGTACATCACTGTTGTGTCTTTCGTTACCTACTGAGTGAAACGCTCTCCTGACGTCAGAAAAGGACTCAAACCAAGCCGATACTAGAAGTTTGGTGCCAGGGGTACCAAGTGGGACTCAGAGATTCCTATCAGTTTGGGGGCTCGTTTCCGGGATCGGGAAGGTTTTCCTCGTGTTCGGTAAGGAAGGCATCTGTTATTGTCCCTCTGGCCGATCCGAGGACCACGTCCCGATCTAGTAAGTAGAACCTACAACTTCTAGTATAATTACTGTATCAGGGATACAGGGTACAGACTCCGGAGTCTGGGGGAGTGACCCGGGACTCCGGGAGTCCGCTGTGAGATCACTCAGAGAAAATATAGTGCGCACAGATAATATTGTCTCAGGGAGACAAAGACGGAGCTGGTTTGACTCTTTACTTTTTAAAGCTGTTTTAAAAGTAAAAGAATATTAGAGTTGATATAAGGATACTGATGTCCGGGTGGTAAGTGTACGGACTGAAGTTCACTATTTGCATAGAGTTTAAGGACATTGCATTGTTGTTTTACTGTGTTGCGGAGTCTGCAATACGCCCCACCCCCGCTGGGAGCAATCCGTTAACCCGCAGATAGTGAACACAAGCAGCAGACCAAAGCAACAAATTATATGTTTGATGAAACTCTCTGATATATTGTGATCAGACCTGAGTCCTTTGCCTAGTTGACAGGATTAATTTCTCTGAGCCTTAAAGGTTCAGTGCAGCCAGTCCTTGGAAAGTAGCATCATTAAAATATCAGACGGAATGGATCACAAGAGTCTAAAACCAATTATCCCAAACCTGAGACGGGAGAAACATGCAAAGTTTATGTTGCACGGTGTAGTCCCACAAATACTTCCTAGTTAACCCATGGGTGGATAACTTAGCTGGATGGACTGAGTTCATGCAAGCTGCTAGCCCCTTTCCTAGGGACGGCGATAATAGCCCGTACCACATGACATGATAAAGGGTCTTTGTCTGGAAGACAAAGAAGCATGGCCACATTTTGACCATGATCCGTCCTGGAATATGGATTACATGATACAAGGGGGTGAACAATGGTTGGAGATAGCCCCACATTGGTACAATGTACCATCAAATAAGAAGAAAGGGAAAACTAATAAAGATTCCAAAAGATGACAGTCAGTTACATAAAATGGAGAAAAGAAAGAATTAAAAGACGTGTCTGAAAAGCCAAACCCACCACCTTACACTGTCCCGTCCGCCCTGCACCCCATCTCACACTAAACCCTGTACACATATGTCCAAGCATGCAGGAGATACAGGACGAAGATATAGGTGCTACATTTATGCAGGTCCATGACGACCTAGAGAAAACAAAATACAGTCAAAAACAACAGAAAGCTGCAGAACAATATAAGTACCACACACTCAGCAAGGGAATAGAAGCTAAAGAAGAACAGGTAGAACTCAGTGCAACCCTTCATAACAATAGGAAACACTTAATGAAGAAACCCATGGACATCGAGGACCTTAATAAAATTATCAAACACTGCCCCAAACCCACAGTGGCTCCTTTGGAACCATCACCTATCTTAAAAAGGCTTGTAAAGGCAGAAATTGTACACAAGAAGATTTAAGGCTCATAATAGATGGAATCATAGGGACACATACTGCTTGGGATTGGGATGAAGTCCCATCCATTTCTACACCAGTAATTGGAACTGTTGATGCCAGCCGGTACATATGCAATACAGAAGAAGGAATGAAGAAGATTTGGACCCAAGTTGAGGATCATATGAATAAGGTATTCAAACAAAAATCATCTCTGCCTATTGCTGTAGCTTGTAAACAAAAGCCCACAGAGTCTGTTACTGAGTTTTGGAAGAGATTCATGGACTGTTGGAGACTGGAGGCGGACTCCCTACCCTCCAGAACGACAGCCTGATCATCTCCACATTCATTAACAATCTGTCGGACAAATTAACCCCCAGTGAAACAAGGTGTATCCTCATGGACCTCAATGACACTGTCACTTTTGAAAAACACCTTTATGAAAAGGAATCAGCAGGATGTTTCGAAATCAGAAAAATCACACCCACACATGCCTATGCCAACAACAGGGAGGGGGCAGAGGAAGGAGGAGGAGGACATACTAGTTACAAACCAGAACACACAGTGGCAGCAAGGACACCCACAAGATCAGATACAAAATAACTGTTGTTATAACTGTGGGAAAGAAGGACATTGGGCAAGAAAGTGTACACAGCCCAGAGGCACCGGGGTAGACAGGGCCAAAGTCAGGTACCAGACACAAATACACAGTCTTTTAACCTTCCTCAACAAAGACCCCAACAAACAGGCCAACAACCCAAGATTCCCCATTGATTGAAATCAGCAACAACAATCATACTGATGCTGCCCGGAGGGAGGTACCCCATTTTCACACAGGTCACACACACTGGAAAGACACACCTGTTATTCTACTGAGAGTGGGAGGAAGAAGAGTAGGATTCATGGTAGATAGCGGTGCAACTTCAAGTTGAGTTAAGTAAAGATTTATACAAGGGACCATTGAGAAAATCTGAGCCCTCTATGGAATTAATGGGGTTTTAACAAAAAAACTTTCAAAACTGACTCACTACCACTTGAGACCATGGACAAGGAGTACATCACAGACCATGCCTTCAGCATTATACCAATTGCCCTGTCACCGTTAGGGAGAGATTTGTTCATTAAGCTTGATTTACAAGTGTCAGCCAAAAATCAGGGCATAAGAGTACACTCAGATCTCATTCCAATCTCTACACCAGTGCCACTGATTCTTGCAAACTACAGGACCACCCAGAACTCAACAACATCAACCCTGCATTATGGTCTTCAAATGAATATGACCGGGGTTCATAGATTGCACACCTTACAAGGCTACTGTGATATCAGGTGTCCTCTCAGTGTTCCAGAAACAGTAACCCGTTGTCCACAAAAAAATTGAGGGCTTGAGCCAATGATCGAAGAGTTTTTAAAGGAAGGCATCCTGGAAGAGGTGATTTCACCCTTCAGCACTCCCATAAATCCTGTGGCAAAAGCAGATGGTTCAATTCGCTTTGTGCAGGATTTAAGGGAAATCAACAACATCATTGTGCTATAGCCCCTATTGTACCTGACATTACTCATTGCTATCTGCCATTCCAGCAGACGCTGTTTGGTTCAGTGTGATAGATCTGAAAAATGCATTCTTTTCTATCCCAGTTGACAAGAAGACCAGACTACTTTTTGCTTTTTCCTTCGAGGGCGACAACTAACCTGGGCAAGAATGCACAGGGATATGCTGATTCACCTGTAGTTCAGCATTGTCCTCCAAATGACTTTAAAACCATGGCACCCCCCCCCAAGGTTCCTGTTGTTGCAATACGTGGATGATTTACTGTTGTGCAGTATGTCAGTGAGGCCAACATTGAGGATGGTATATCACTGTACAATGGTTGTTTGAATGTGGACACAAAGTGTCATTAGGGAAAATGCAATGGTGTAACAGCAAGTCGAATACTTGGGTTTGTCCTGACAAAGGGGAAAGGAGGATCAGTCCAGGGACAGTTCAGTCTGTAGCGGGATTGGTCACCCCGCACTCCAAGAAGGAAATGCTATCCTTCCTTGGAATGATAAACTACTGCAGACAATGGATCCCAGACTGTTCCTACCATGATAATATCTTGAGACAGGCAACACTGCAGGACAAACCTGATTTAATAAGATGGTCTTCAGAATGTACAATGCATTTGATTATCTGAAATGTTCATTAATGTCAAGTCCAGGATTGGGCTTCCCTGACTACAAACTGCCCTTCCACATGTTTGCACGACAAAACTGTAAAACCTGGCGGGCGTGCTGACACAAGAACATGGAGGCAAGTTGCGCCCATGTGCATTTTTCTCGAAGGTAATGCCCACCTCTGTCCAAGGGATGCCGGCATGTCTGCGTTCTCTTGCAGCCTGTGCTATAATGGTAGAGTTGGCAACTCCTTTTACAATGGGACATTACACCCATTTTGCACACCACACATGATGTTGTAGGCCTACTCAAGGCATCCACACACAACACATGTCTGCACAAAGGCTTCAGGATATGAGGTACTACTGCTCAGTGACCCTTCACTCGAAAATCAAGTATGCTTCCCACACCTCAGGACCACACCAATACTGAATGCTCTCTTAGGCCTTAAAGGACAGGAAGATTGCCTCACAGATACACATGATTGCTTACAGTCCTGAACATGAAACTTCTCCAAGACATGATTTGTCATCCACACCCATTATAGGTGCTCCAGGTGTTTTTGTAGACGGTTCATGCACCAGACCAGATGACACCAGTTACTGTACAGGCTACGCCATTGTCATGCTCCCAGATGTTGTACTAGAGGCAAAGCCCATAAAGTTTCAGTCTGCACAGGCCAGCTGAACTCATTGCCCTTACCAGGGCATGCATTCTACATGCTGAAAAACCAGTCACCATTTATACTGACAGTAGGTACGCACATGGGTAGTGTGGATCATGGAATGATTTGGCACAGAAGAGGTTTCACTGCAGCAGATGGTAAAACGCATCTCACACTCACAGTTTGCTCGCAGATCTACTTGAAGCCATCAGATTGCCTTCACAATTGGCAATTATCCACTGCAAGGCACACACCAATGGTAAGGATCATGTCTCACAGGCAATGCGCTGGCAGATAGGGAGGCGAAACGAGCGGCCGACTACAGCCCCTCAGTCCATGTAAACATTGGGAGATGCCATGTTTGGCACCTCCAACCCTGAGATGTCACAAATGCTTACCGATCTTCAAAGATACGCCACTGAACAGGAACGGCAAGACTGGTGTTATCCATATTGCAGAAAAATTCTAAGACAGAATTACTCTGCAAAGAGGGGAGACCATGCATTCCCCAACACAGTGCTTCCATCTTCATAGCACATTTCCATGGAGCAGACATAACAGCATACAGACAACTCAGTCATTGTTGAGTCAAAATTTTTACATTACTGACATCAAAAAGTTAGTAACAGAATATGTACACAGGTGCATTACATGTTTGAGAAACAACCCCAACAACCCCTTGAAGGTAGTCCATCAACACCTTGACTATCCACTACTCCATTCACCCCATTACAGGTAGACTTCACACATATTCCCAAAACTCATGGTAGACAGGAATATGCTTTGGTGATTGTTGACATGTTCTCCAGATGCCTGAAGTATTCCCCACCAAATCAGAGGATGCTAAAACAACAGCAAGGATACTTACTCAACAAATCATTCTAGGTGGGGATGCCCGATTGATGATTGAATCTGACCAAGGGCCAGCATTCACCTCCAAACTCAACAAGGAAATTGCTAAATTACTACATATAGAATGGAAATTTCACATTCCATATCACCCGCAAAGTTCTGGCATTGTGGACGCATGAACAGACTATCAAAGATAAATTGAGGAAGGCCACTGCAGGTACTTTTGAAAAATGGAAAGAGATCCTACCCATAATACTTGCAGAAATAAGGATGACACCTAATAAGAGGTTAGGGTTATCACCATTCGAGATACTCATGGGAAGGCCTTTCCCCACCCTCTGGGCAAGACGCCCAATGATAGTGCAGGAAGGTGATCTTGATTTAATAAGGAAGAATATGTCACCAAATTGATACAGGTTCTTAATAAAACTGAGAAAAAAGTTGCTTGTAAGTCCTCCCTCTCCACAGGAACCCACCCACCCATACAGGGTGGGGATGAGGTAGTGATCAAAACACTGAAGAAAGGAAAATCCCAAGGTGACTTTTGTATGGCCCACCCACTACCGTGGTTGCAGTGACCAAACAGCTGTGCTGACTGAACAATCTCCAACTTGGATCCACGCCAACCCGAGTGAAGTTGTGAGAAAAAGAGAGGAGGCAGGAACGGAGGCAGACAGCCTTGGCCTTGAAGAAGGACAAGAGGTGCTAACGAGGCAGACAGCCCTGACCTCCAACAAGGCCTAGAGTTACTAACGGGGGCAGACAGCCCTGACCTCCAACATGATGAGCTCCTCACTCCTTTCTGGGAAATGGTTGAATGTACTGACTAAGATTGCTTCAATAATCTTGTTGATTTTACCAATTAGTAGTAAGGGAGAAGTAGCCGCAACTAGCAAGGCGCGTCATCACTTTTTGGTATAATTCATCTAACACTGACGTAGCCACCTACAACCTTTTGCCTTTGTGATATCTTGAAAACATGTTCATATTATAACTATTGTTCCAACGACTATGTAGAAGGACAGGCCTATATAGTGTAACAGATCATACTGGGGAAAAGGTTGTGGATACTGGGGATCAGTGGGATGGAATACAGGGACA